>NC_081520.1:37844754-38127254 GCF_030273125.1 Centropristis striata | reverse complement strand
TGATAGATTGTTTATTTTAAAGCCCAACTGATACTGGATATTTGGTGTCGATACCAATATAAGGGAGTAAAACATTCCTATATCGGCCAATATACATATAGTAATGGAAAAAAATATTAGACCATTGTTTTCTTCAACTTCTTGTTCATAAGAGTTTAATTTATAAGAGCTGATATCTAGCCATTTTCCATGGCTTTCTTGATAATGATTTTGGTTATAATCAAGAAAAGCATGGAAAATGGCTAGATATCAGCTCTTATAAATTAAACTCTTATGGGCTATTTTTCTGTGTTATCATTATATTTGTCCAAACAAATGTACCATTAGTTGTACCAAGCATTAAACTGAACAAGAAATTGAAGAAAACAATGGTATAATATTTTTTTCCTTGACTGTACATGTAACATTACCACTTAGACCAATGTTATAACTTATAGGAGGATTGGAAGTAGTTGTCTGTTTTCTGTTGCATAATTCAAATGTTGATGTGTGTTTATACATTTTATTTTTGTGCTGGGTTATATATTTCTCTTCTATTTCAGTCTCTTCACTGGCTCCCTGTTGCATACAGGATTCCGTTTAAAATTCTTACTCTCACGTATAGAGCATTACATGTTGAGGCTACCCTATATATTGTTGAACTACTGTACCCTTATATGTCATTTGGGTCTATTAGGTCAAACCCACTACATCTTCTGTCTGTTCCACGTACCCGTCTGAAAACACATGGTGATCGATCATTTGAATATGTTGCACCCTAACTTCGGAATTATCTGCCTCGACCCCTACAGTGTGCTATTTCTGTGGACTCTTTAAAATCACCTTTAGAACTAATGTAACTGTATCCCAAATCAGACACCATTTGGCTAAGATTCTATCAAAATTTCACATTAACTACTAATATAAATGACGTGTTATGCTTCCAATTAATTAAATGGTGTGAAACTAAAGTCTAACTTCTTATCTTTTGAACTGTATATTGTTTTAACAGTGTAAGTTAGCAAAAGAACGCTAACGCCGGTGAATTAGCCGTGTGCTAACTGTATACCAAATCGGACACTTGAATCTCCTCACTGTAAAACAATGGGGGCTGCTGAGTTTTTTCGGGGGAAATTGGATGTTAAGCCAAATAAATAACACCGTTATCAACCATTGTTAACAACACACCTGGACCATACTTCTGTCCTTCACAATAAAATACAGTACAGTAAGTACAGTACAGTCTCATCAGTTACTTTCGTATTATAATTAGACATGTAAATCTCCATGTAGATAAATTAAATTTCACACATAGATTGTTAAATATGTATGAATCAATGATACCTACACTGATGGTGGCGATCTTATTCTAAATGACCGTGAAAACACCGGGAAGTGCGGCATTGCAGATGTGTCCGATTTGGGATACAGTAACGAACGGTGTCCGATTTTGGATACAGTTTCTATATCTTTTTAGACAGGTGTTGTATGTTCCCCTTATTTTTTTGTAAATCACTTTGTGATTTTATCTGTGAAAAGTGCTCTATAAATAAACTTTACTTACTTACTTACTTACTTATATTTAACCCACAGTGAGGTGTCTTTAAGCTCTTTTATTGTGTTGAATGACATTATAGAGCTTACATCACTGATTGCAGTTTCTTTTTCTCTTGTTTTGTTCTGCATGCCACAGGATTATAAATCAGAGCATGTATTGCTGGATAAACTTTGTGATGACACTGTTTCTAAATTACCCAAGCTTTTTTTTTGCAATATATTCAGTAAAAAGACAGTTTTCCTATCAGCAAATATTGGACAATATTTACGCAGGTACAGTATATTGTAGGCCAATACTGGCCAATAAAATCAGCCAAACAATACATTGGCTTGGCTCTAGTTAATTCAGACTGACACATACACACAGACTGACCCCGTGAGCCTGCAGTAATCTGAGGGCCATCAGTGATGTTATCCTCCTCATCACACTCCTGTCCTTCCTGTCTTCTTCCTCCAACTAAAGGTTTTATCTGTTTACTGTCTGTTCCTTGCCACAGCCATTCAATATCCTTGTCCTCGTGGAGATGGCACACCGTCCAGGTTCCTCAGAGAGGGACACCAAATCCTTTATTATCTTCTCAAAATTTGACCTCAAAGAGAGAGAATAAGAATGAGAGAGGGGCAGTGAAGGATGATGTGGAGGGAAAGAAAGAGATACATTAGCCTTGTCTTTCTTTGTGCTTTTCACTTCCACTGCACCTTGAATAACTCAGGGAAGACAGGCTAAAAGAAAGTAGAGGACAGGTGGAGATGTTAACTGAAGATTTCTGTTCTGAACTTTGAATCTCAAGCAGAAAAAGATCTGCTGAAGAAAAAACATTCACATTTAACTGCAGCCAACCTTCTGGAGAATTTGAATAAATCCATCAGTCAAGAAAATGAAAAAGAATAACAAATGAAAACCAATCTCCACCTCTGCAGAAATTATGTATCAGCCACTGAGGGATTTTGTTTACTCTCTCTCACATCTGAATGTGTATTTTTTCTCCTGATTGTGTCTCGCCGCTCTGCAGAACTCTCGCTACCAGACCTACCAGCGCATGTGGAACTTCATGCACTCGAAGCAGCCCAGTGTGTTTGTGAAGAGCACGGAGGAGGGCATCGCCCGTGTCCTCAACTCCAACTATGCCTACTTGCTAGAGAGCACCATGAACGAGTACTACCGCCAGAGGAACTGCAACCTGACTCAGATTGGAGGACTGTTGGACACCAAGGGCTACGGCATCGGCATGCCGCTGGGTGAGTGGAGGAAGAACAATTACAAGTTACAGAAGAGAAAAGGAGAACTTCTCAGTTAAACAGCATTTAAAGACCTTTGGATCAATTTCTCCAGTCTGAATTAGTTGATAAGTTCAGTTGATTGGGCAGTCTATGGCCAAGAGGTTAGGAATCAGACTTGCAACTGGCGAGTAGCCGGTTCGAATCCCGGTACTGACAGGTCTAGGACTGAATTGCCCTTGAGCAAGGCACCTAACCCCCCTGCACAGCTCCCCGGGCACAGTAATGTGCTGCCCACTGCTCGTTGCACGTGCTGCCCACTGCTCCTTGCGTGTTCACTTGTGTGTAAAAAAAACAAAGGATGGGTTAAATGCAGAGGTTGAATATCCCCATTGTGGGATTAATAAAGTATTCTTCTTCTTCTTCTTCTTAAATTTGTAAACCCCTTGGGTCGGTTTCCTTGAAACTAGAGAGAAACAATATGAGAACATTTACTCTTTTTATTGGTCAGATGTGTATGGTACAAGAGGTAAAAAAGTAATACAGGGAAAAGGGTCCTGTGTTCTGGACTAGTGCATATTTCTATGAGAGAAACACTGTCGTGCAAATGTCCAGCACACTGCTACAACTACACACGCTGCCACATACCAGAATGTAAAGCAAACCTGGCTACTGGAGCCATTCTGCTTAATCTTGCAGAGTATATTTTTCTATTTGGGTCAGACCAAGGTCGGATCATGTTCCCACTTAGCCTGTCCTCCTGTCAAAACCTCAATATAGGTCGTGTGTACAGGCAGCAAAAAACTAGCTAATTTCACCGTCCATTGCCATCTTGCTGACGTAATAGTGATTGACAGCCAAGAAACTGACTTTCACTCGGGAGAGCGGGGTTCGTGTCCTTTGTGAAACAAAAATAAACCATTTTTAACTTAAGTTACGTTCTTTACATAAGTTACAGGAATCACGTTTTTGAACGTAACGTTTTTATGTAAATTGTGGCAGTCACGTGACCCTTGTAACTACCTAATTTCCGGGATTTACGTACATTGATTTACTGTTAAAACTATCTTTTATAACGCCTTACCAGAAGGTTTTTGCCCTAAACCTAAGGTCAGTGGTTGTACAACATAAATCCACAGAAACTGCGGCCTCCGTACTTGTGTGCTATTTTTAGAACACACCGTTGTACTGCAAGCCGCGCCGCGATAGGTTAATATGTGCCGTGAAATGCGAGCCGAGATACGTGCCTGCATGCCGTAATTTGTGGTACACACAACCTATTCTGCCGTTTATGATGGAGAACTTGTTGTCCCACTACAAACAAATTGCTCCAGAGTTCATTTGGGACCAGACTGTGACCATGTGGTGTTTTTTTGCCCAGATGGGTAGTAAACGAACCAGAGTCTGGGCTGAAAAGCACTTAGGACAGAAGACTTTTTGAAGCAGTAAAGGGAAAAAAGTTGAAAAGGAGTGTAAAATGAAGGCAGCAGAGGACAAAACTGATGGTTTTGCTCAGATACGCTGTATAATTTATATTGAAACTAAGAAGAGAGAAGAGCAGGGGCATTATTGAAGGATACGCCCTAAATGTTGAATTGAAGAGTTAAAGTAAAGTCTCGACAAAGCCAAACCATGAGGGAAAAATGATGCAAAAAGTGAGAAACTGAAGGAGACTTTCAGCTAGATTTTAATAGAGCGGCTGTTTCCATGCTGTGATGGGAGAAGAGATGACGAGAGAAAGGGAATTTGAAATATTGTTCCTGTTGAATGTGGAACTGTTGCTGAACAACCCGCTTTGCTGCTCTGAGAGTATAAACACAAGGTTTACTTACACTTTGATCTCAGCCCGAGTCAATCTTCAGACGTAGATGAAAAACACACCTTAAAGTAAACAAGATTAATTTCAATTCGTTTGATCTTTAGAGGATAGATAAACCCACTCTTTAGCGTCTGACGTTCCACACCGCATACTGTGATGTGACCCCGAGAACACTGCAAAGTCCCAGTAAGCTCCGTAATCTTATATTTGAGATTTTATTTTTTGTTCTTCTAATAGGGTGACATTATTTCACATTCAGCACGGCGAATCGGAAGAAAAGGTTATGAAAATGTCATTTGATTTGACAAGTTGAGTGTGTTTGAACCGGAAACTTGTAGATTTTACAGTCTGAAGGTTCACATATAAAGGAATCTTTGGGGATTTTTTGAAGTGAAGTTGTAGGAGGCACGTATCAGTCAGTTTATTACCTACTGTAGATGGCAAGCAGGAGAACCAACACTGAAACTAAGCAATGTAGTGCTGTGGACGAGGCAACAGCAAAACCTATTTTTTCCACCTAGAAAAAGAATATGATGTGTGTCCTATATTAAGAAAAATTTTCACAGCTCCACCTTGCCATTAGACAGCCTTTAGGTGGGGGGAAAAATCAATACAGCATAGTATCACGATATTTTGCGTTGGCAATATGGACAATATTATATTGATTGATGGCTGCAAGGAATCGATATTTAGCGTTTATTTAGCATCAGTATTTTCGCTGTTTTGTTTTTTCCAAAGCCATAGCGGGCTCACTTTTAGGGATATACTGGAGATACTGGTATCATGTGAAACTAGAAGATTTAAGGAATCGTAATATTGTGTCGAGAAGTTGTCAAAATAACGCTGCAAAGTTAAGCTATTTTCATTTCATTCATGTTTCATTCAAAAAAAATTGGAGCAGTGAAGCTTAAAGTTGAGGAAAGTTTGATAAAACGCTGCCGTTGTTGTCGTCCATACATGTTTGATATCAGTTCAGTTCAGTTTGACTGAATATTTTCTTGGTCAATCTGTGGGTTTGACTCTCATTGTGAGAATGAAGTGAGATGAATAGACTGAGAATTTTCTTACGTTCCTTTAAATTACAACTATACCTATATAACTACCATGATATTACATTGATGTGTTTTTACAGTACAAAACGCATGAAGTACACTTGAGTGGACAAATAAATATTTCTTTATAGAATAAAGATAGAAAAAATATTTTTTTCAAACCTTGTTTTACATCCCTAAGGATGTATAAAAATACTCCTGATTGAGTTTATCATAAATCATGCATGAGAGGGTTAAATTTAATTTTGTGGACACAAAATGCAGTTAAACAGTTAAATCGCAATACATTGTATCGCAATATTCACCATATTATAAAATCCTTAAAATTGCAATAATATCATATCGGGATAAAATCATATCATGGGGCCTCTGCTGCTTCACACCTTTAGCATTTACCAACAGACAACTGAAGCTGTTATTCTCTCTTAAAGCCACCAGACTCCTTTGACAAAAACAGTAATTGTAACTTGCAGAACACAGGAGTTGCTGGTCTACTGCTGCCTCAATCCATCAGTTTCTAGTGCTTATGTGCAGACGACAGCTTTAGCCGAAGGCATTATGTCGTCGTGCTGTTTGCATGTTTGTGTGTCCATCCGTCCACCCTGTCACATTCTTGTAAACATGAAATCTCACGAATGTTTGGAAGGAATTCTTTTCAACACTCACTTAGACTCAAAGGTCAAATTTCGGAGGTCAAAATTGAAGGTCAGTGTGATCTCACAAAATAAACTTTTGGCCACAACTCAAGAATTCATACACAAATGATGACACATCTCACAAAAAAATTCAAAAGTGATTTAAAAAACATGTAAAGTTCAGCCTCAAGCTGACGTCATAATAATCTGCAAGAAAAACAGTTTTCTGGCCGTAATTTAGCAGCATAACTCAGAAACAGAAGGGGAGACATTTGGTCAGATGCTGAATTGGTGACTGTATTGAACTTCTGTGCCTCCGGGTTGACCGTGCATGTGAAGCATCCAAGTTTTATGATTTGTAGCTTCTTTGCAAGCAGCATCCATATTTGAGTCATTGTCTATGTCAGGGGTAAGTCAACGGCAGCTCCGGAGCCACATGTTGCTCTTCAGGCAGTCTGCGGTGGCTCCTTGTGGATGTGAGAAAAAAAAGTATACAAAATGAAATGTTTATCTTATTTTTATATTTATTTGTATTTATTAGTGGTGTAGACCCAAAGCAATTTGTATTCTTCTAATTAATTTTAATTAAAATTGTATTCTTATAATTTTTATAATATGTAGTTTTATACGGCATTGGAAAAAAAAACATTCTAACATTTTAGTCACCAAAAATATGCACCATAGCTTATGAAAGTCTACAGCCCGACACCTTAACCTCTAAATTATGCCAACTTCAAGTCTAGTTTTGAGTTTCTCTAGCTATGCTAGCTTTTGATTCCAAATCTCCTGAGATATTTCTTCAGTGTCTGGCCTCTCATTTGCACTTCATTCTGACAAAATCAAATTAATAAATGCTCATTATGACCTATTAGTAATCTTGGTTGGCTGATTTTGAGTTAGAGGCTGGTTTATCTTCATAGTAAGGCTAAAAATAAGGTTTGTGGCTCCATTACGACATTGTTTCTCTTATTTTTGCCAACAATGGCTTTTGCTGGTAAAGGACCCTTGGTCTATATAAACGGGTCTGCACATTAAAATATGTTTTCTGCTGCCCCCGTCCACGGCATTTAGCTCCCATGTCAGTACTCCTGTCTGCTTCTTCAAACTAGGGGCATGCCGACAACAGTATGTGATTTAATACGCTCACTATGGATAAGTACCTCCTACAACTCCACTTCAATAAATCTAAACTATCCCTTTAAGTTGGAGTACCTCGTTAGGAGTTTTTTTTTTTTTTACAGTGTGCAGGTGTGAGCTCTGCCCCTCTCTTCCCTGCAGGGTCAGTGTACCGTGATGAGTTTGACCTGGCCATCCTCAAACTGCAGGAGGACAATCGTTTGGAGATCCTCAAGAGGAAGTGGTGGGATGGTGGCAAGTGTCCAAAGGAAGAGGACCACCGTGCCAAAGGTTCGTCTCCGGTTAATCCTCATCTGCTTGTTCTTCAGCTCCACTCCAGCTTGTCAGACCACGTGTTTGGAACAACATTTCAGTTATTTTTCTCCTATTTTTTCTTCCTGTTGTCTCACACTCCTACCATATTCTTTTTTTTTGTGATCAATTATTTTTATTTTCAAAAGAGAAGGGCATGAAACAAGTCAAATACAGTAATACAACAAGTAGTATTCACTTCCCTTTACCCACCCACCCCTCCCGAAATACCCTCCCAGGTTAGCGACATCCCCCCTCCCTTGATATCCCAAAAAGATCTTCTACATTACATACAGCATACATCACATAGTACATAAGTCATATCATGTCCTATAGGCCAAAGTAAGTGCATGAAAATAAACAAAAAATTACATATATTTCAAGTAAAGATATATTTCTCAACTCAGTAAATCTTTAACCATTGCCACTGCAGAGGTCCAGGTTTGGATTGTTTTCTGACTAGCTCCATGCATTTTTGCCACAGACAACTCCATATAGAGTATGCTCAAAAATGATTGTAACCACTGGGTGCGTGTGAGTGTGTGGGGGGGCTTCCAGCGCAAGGCCAGCATTTTCTTAGCTGCAGTCAGCCCCGCTAATAGAGTGCGGGTCCGAGCAGATGAGGTGTCATTTAGAAGTAGTATTGTAGGAGAACATGGTTTGTCTACCTCCAATAGGCCTGATAAAGTGGAAGATATCAACTTCCAAAAAAACGCCACATCAGAGCACTCCCAGTACATATCGTTAGCCTCATAGCATATTTGCCTAAGTCATATTTGAGCGTTTCGGAAAACAAGAAAAAAACGATACATACATCACACCGGTCTTTTTTTGGAACGAACACAGAGTACTTCTGCTCACTGAACGCTATTCCGAAAATATGAACAGGTTCACTGCAAAAACTCAAAATCTAACCAAGAATACTTATCTTATATCTTGTCAAAATGTCTTATTTCTAGTCAAAACAAATCTCTTTACACTTACAATAAAAAGTGTTTTGCTAGCGTTGACATCACTTCATCATACCTTGTCGCAGAAATGTGATTAAAAGTAAAAACACACTTCTCCTTATCCCTTTGATTGACTTAAAGTACATTTATTGTCTAGAAAGTTGAAGAAACATGAAATACCTTACCAGATTAATCAAAGAGAAGACTTAATACTTCACTTGTGGTCAGCAGAGCCCTCTTTGTCATGCGGTTGGCCATGTTTTTTATGTAGTGGCAAAAATGCCACACAATGTCAAAGAGATGACTAAGGCAGAAAGTGATTTTGGACTCTAACAAGTGTTCTGATAGGCTGAGGGCATAGGCAATAAGGCAGAAAGATGCAGCAGTAGTAGGAGAGTATATCACAATTTGGCCAAAAAATGACTTAGGCAATTATGCAATGAGGCTAACGATATGTAAGAATGATCCTACATGGCCCACAGAACATAGATCACAAATAGACGAATGTATGATCTTCATGAAGTACCTCTTTCTTGGTGTTAGATACATTCTATGTATGAGTTTGAAGTGTATACGTTTATGATTAAGATTCTTTGATGTTTGGTCTAAATTACTCCTACCATATTCTGTCGTCTCCAGGTCTGGGCATGGAGAACATCGGCGGTATCTTTGTGGTGCTGGTGTGTGGCCTGCTGGTGGCTATCTTCATGGCCGTGCTGGAGTTTGTCTGGATGTTAAGACAGGCACCAGGAAATGAGGTGAGAGAGGGCTATCTAACCTGCATCTGCTTTGTCTCCCTCTCCTCTCCCTGGCACCCTCCCCCTCGTGGAGCTGCTAGGCTTTCCCACACTGCACAGCTTTGACAGGAAGTGTAGCAGGCGTCTCCGTCTTCCTCTGGGTTCTACTTGACACCCAGCCTTCCTCCGTCCAGCCTATGTGACATAATCAGCACAAAACCAAAGATATACCTCACTTATACCTCACTCAGAGTACATGCATATATTAATGATTTTCTATTTTTAGCAGTAGATTCATACATATATCTATATATTTCATAGACTATTGTACATAATATAGAATATTGAATGTAGTTCAAACCTATTGGTGGTGAATACATGCTTACAGGGTGCTGCCAATTAGAGTTTACTCATACAAATAACTGTGCTTGTTTAATCTCAGCCTTAATCTGATTATCTTTTTGCTTAAAAGTTGCTGGGCATTGTGTGCACATCTTCGCTCACAATCCAATCGTCAGAGATCAGAAGTCATTCATTCCATCAGAGGGTGAATGATGGACAGTAATGGATTAGTTGTGGCCGTCAACCAGATGTGGGAAGTAAAAAAAGGGAAGATTGGTTTTTAAATGAAAGATTTCTACATAATATAGATTAAAAAAAATATTTTTTACTGTGAGAAGTCACACAGATAGTGTGTGATTATTATAATCCTAAAAACTGTGTAATCTTATACATTTTAATGTAGCTTAATCTGAAGTGGGGTCTAGAAAGTAATATGAGGAGTGTGTCCTGTCTGCTGCTGTACGTAGAGGTGTTTTCATCAGAAAAAAAGGTTAATTTAGATTTCCAGGAAATCCTCAGTTTTGTCAGTGAAGGAGCTCTGTTGCGCTGCGACGATATAAACTATAAAAATGGTCAAGTAGAGAAAGATGTGCATGCAGTTGTTTTAATTATATCTGATGTGATTCCTTTAAGATACTTGATAATTGTCTTAACAAATGGACTCCGCACTGTGATTTTAATTCAATAAACATTCAGAATGTGAAAGTCAAAAACTCATGTGATTTCTTCTTTTTGAGCAGCATAGATTGATGTTTTACTCTATCTGTGTGTGTGCGTGTGCGTGTGCGCGCGTGTGTGTGTGTGTGTGTGTGTGTGTGTGTGTGTGTATTTGTGTGTATTTGTGTTTATGCGTGTGTATAGTTGTTACAGTCTCTTCATGTCTGTCATTGTAATAATTTGAGTTCACATACTGTAGACACCCAGCTCCATCATCAGTCCAGGAGATAAAGTGTGTGTGTTTCATGTCTGTGTGTGTCTTAAAAGTAAGTTTAATACATTCCTTATGTATGTGTGTTGGTATTCTTACTAGTGGCTGTTAAAGCTACATTGTCTCTGTTGTTCCTGCTGTACAATGATTGTAAAGACGACATATATGTGTTTTGTGTCTGTGATGTTCAGTCAGTCAGTCAGTGAGTTGTCCGGCCTCTCTCCCTCTCTCTCTCCCTCTCTTATCCCCCTCTCCCCTATCTTTTTCTCCCTGTTTGTGTGCTTTCAGCAGTCAGTGTGTGAGGAGATGCTGCGGGAGCTCCACGGGATCGTCTTGTGCCGCGACAGCCTGCAGGTGAGGCGCCGGCGGGCGGCTTCGATGCTGCGGCCGCGGCCCTTACCCCTGGAGGAGCGCCGGGCCCGAGCTGCCGCCGTCAGCCTCAGCAACGGCAAGCTGTGCGGGGGCACCGGACTGCCTGAACCCCTCTCCCACAGACTGGCGCAGGAGGCGGCCTTGGTGGCGAGGGGTTGCAGCCATATCCGCATTTGCCCCGAGTGCCGGCGCTTCCAGGGACTGAGGATGCGTCCTGGAGGGGCCACTGGGGCCCTCCCTTCTCCCACACACAGTGAGGAGAGCATAGAGTGGGACAAGACCACAAATAGCAGTGAACCTGAATAACGCCAGGCGATTCTAACAGGACTGACTTTCCCTCTCTTCTTTCCAGGGATCAAAGATTACACGGTATTTTGATTCAGCCATTCGGAGCTTGATCTTTAAGGGCAGGACGGTGCTGTGAACTCTGTTTTGCCCGAGAGGCAACAGCCAGTAGTCAGTTTTAGAGTCTCCTTGGGTGAATTTTTTCCTCGGGTCATAGGAGAAACTGATGAGTCTGTCTCGTTGTGGTCTGTCCCTGTTGGCCCTCTGTACTGTGTCAAACAGGACGGACAAAAACAGCTACGGGGCATTTGTACTATGCAGTATTTTCAGTCATTTATCATTGTGCTGTTTCTTTTTTTCCCCTTTTTAAATTATTTCTGTCCTCTGTTGGATTATAAGTACTGAATATTGTTATTCTATTGTTCTTAAAAAAAAAAAAAAAACTTTAAACAAGTTCCTTTTTTATCTGACAATTTACTGTATGAAGGTATATTGCCTCTGAAGAGCTGCAAAGATGAACAGACTAATGCAAGGTCATCCTTCAAACCCTTTTATTTTGAAAGTGCCAAAAACCATAAGTATTATCTTGTGGCTGAAGAAAGCACCACAGCCTTGAGAAGACAACAAACTCAACTGAACCTACAAAACAAACAAACAAAGACACACGGACTGCTTTTATAGTAGTGATATTCTATTAAAAAAATGTTTTAACTGTTGGTATCTCTGAAAGACAGCGATGCATGTCCAGAGGTGTTGGCAGGTGCTCTTAGAATGATTAATTGCTTGATGGTGGCTGAGTAGCTGAAAGAATGATTTCCTGTTTTGAATACCTGCTTAAAAACATGATGGATACACACACAAAGACATCCATTAATTTCCCTCTTTCTCTGTGTCTTGACATTACTTTCTCCTCCATCTGTCTTTGAAACCATGACACATTTATTGTCTCATCACCTGTCCTTTTTATGATCTCTCACAACAACATACACACAGCCTCCTGTGCATCCCGTAACAGATGAGATGAGGTATATTATATCAGAGCCAACTGAAAACATAAAATCTCCAGTAGAGCAAAAGTGTTTTAATATCCGCAGTTGATTTGAATTCTTTTAAAATGTCAAGGCAGTTAAACCTTTACTGAATGTGATGTTTTACACACTGCTTCGAGGGGTATTTCAGTTTGGATCAGCCGAGATGCTCTCTGACATTTTCATACTTTTATTTTTGTAAAAACCCAAACCAAACAAAGAATATATTAATCAGGTCTGTTAAGGCACAGACATATAATGCAAACTGATGACGAACATAACTGAAATACTGGTTGGTTGTATTCATCATTTGCATTACATCAACCATTCCTCCAGCAGTGAAACAATGAGGACAAACCTGCAGCAACAGGGGTCTGACTTCCTGCAGAGACGGCCGGTTTGAAGGTTTTACTGTATGATAGTCTGACTGTTGCACATCGGGAATCAACGGTCATCCACCTGTCTTCACTGCTACTTGCTTATGTCTGATGTGTCCATCATTTAAAATCTACCCATCAGACTCTGTCAGTCATCATCCCTCAGAACTAGGCCACAGACTCCACACAGCTCCAAGGTGCCGCCGCAGCATCTCTCTTGTACTTGTATTAGCCACGTTCACTTTCTATCTTCATCATTTCTCACCTGCAGGTTGTCGTAGTTAGAAATTCTCTGCATATGATCGTTTAAACCTGGAAAAGGAGTGAATTTTAAAGGTGTGCAACCTGTTTTTTATATTTCACATAAACACAGTTGGTCACACCTCACTGTTGTAAAGATCATCGTAAGGTACCTACACAAACCCAAACCTCCATTCAAATCCAATTTCTGTTTGCAAGCAACACTCAGAACCTCTCCATACAAAGTTCTTTTTTAAAACAGCAAAAGGAAAAATAAACTTGAAATGATAACAATCAAAACTAGAAATAATTTATAGGGGATTTCGACCAGAGCCGGTGCCCAATTGTGAACTGGTCCTTTGGATTTCCACCGCCAAATAGCCGGCTCCCGGCCTGGAAAACTGGTTCCACAACTGCACCAACTCTTTGCTGGGCTGGAACCGCAAACCACCACGTCAGGGGCTGGGGGTGGGGCTATCTGACCAGCAAGACCAACTCAGTGCCATTGAGAGAGACCAACTAAAACTTGTATCATTCATTTATTTGATTTGTTTATCTTTAGCAATGTGATTGATACGAGCAAGCTAGCGTGCTAACATTAGTGGGCTAGCAAGACCAAGACCAACTCAGTGCCACTGAGAGAGACCAACTAAAACATGTATCATTCATTTATTTGTTTAACTGCAATGTGATTGATACAGGCAAGCTAGCGTGCTAACATTAGCCGGGGCTAGTGTTAGCTTACAACAAAGTCCAACATTAACATCTTACGTTCAGTGTTAAAAGGAATATATTTGGCGTCCATAGTGATCAAATGAGCAGCACAGATGTGTTGTAGAGACATGTAGTCTGCCTTTGGTATTATACTTGCCGAGAGGGCAGAGACATATATAGACATAAGCAGTGACATGGCTCTAAAGCCTGTGGGAAAGCAAACCGGGCCGGGAACTGGCTCTGGTCGAAAAAGGGTATAAATGCCAACCAATCAGTCAAGTTGTATGGATCCATGTCCGCCCAGACTCGTAGAGTAGACAAATCAAATATGGACGTTGCTGCAAAGAAGCTAGAAATTCTTAAAACACTGATTAATTAATTACCCACATCTTCAATCAGGCAGCACAGAAAATTTAAACAATCACCACAGTTTCATGGTGACTTGACACCCGATTAGCGTCACCAATTCGGTATCCAACCAAATGTCTCCCCCTTTGTTAATGAGTAATAAATAACTGCCAGAAAAATGTTTGCAGAACATTTTGATGTCACATTGACCCTTGAACTTTTGAATATAAAATGTCATCACTTCATCGTTTTATCCTATAGCGTATGAATTCTTGAGTAATGGCCAAAGCTGTGTTTTGTGAGGTCACAGTGACTTTGACCTTTGACCTCCAAATCTAATCAGGGGCACGTTCAGTCTGAAAAGGGTGTTCACCATTTTACTACAGTTTCTGGGATGGATAAACTTGTATAAATACTTGAAAGAAAAAGATCAAAAAGTCTTCAAAAATGAACCCACAATATTGCCTCTCTATTGACCATCTCTCTCATGAAATTGTGATCATTAATGGAGAAATAAGTTAAAGAATGATGAGATTTTCATTTAAAGAAATGTCTGATTTGTCACTATACTTAAACGAGGTACATGACTGCTAGCCTTTTGAGGAAACTGTTACTAAGGCCAAACAAATAAAAGAGAGATGACTGCGGACACTGACACATTTTAAAAAAGTAAAAAAAAATCACCATTGGTGTAGCAAACAAAACAGAACAAAAATGCTCCCCCTATATTTAAATGTACAATCTTGAAGACTTCTAAGATACAATTTAAAAAGTGAATTTCTTTGCAAAGTAATTAATCAGAATTAGCATCCTACATTTGTAAAATGTGTTTTTGTAGATCATGATAATTGTTTTGATCTCAGACACATATGTGAGTGATCAAACTGTCACCTTGTTGTTGCATCATTCTGTCATTTGTTTTCACATTTCATATGCATAGATATGAGTTCACCCAAACTGCCTAAACCAGGGGTGTCAAACATGGGGCCCGCAGTCCAGAACCAGCCCGCCAAAGGGTCCAAAACAGCCCACTGGATGACTCTGCAAAGTTTTTAAAATGTAGAGGAGTCAGTAATTACAATTTCTCAATAAAATGCAATGCTATTCCTTTTTTTCCATTGGTTACCCAATTATAGATCCCACATGCTGACGTACAGGCTACATGGTCCAACACTGTCACGCGTAGTCTACTGTTCATGCAGGAGTCGCAGCTGAAAAATGTCCTTGAGTGTTGGGTTTTATAGAAGAAAAAGAGCAGGAAAGTAAAATGCTGCTCCAGAAAAATTATCATTTAGTGTGGTCACATTTAAATATATTAAACACTGTGCAAAAATAATGTAAATCAGCAGCTTCATAACAAAAGAAACAATATTGTTGGAACTCTATTGAAGGCACAGACAAATCTTTGGATTTGTAAGGTGGGGGATAACTTAACCTGCTTCCTCAATAACTTCCACTTTAGTTTTTTTAGTGTGGTGATGCCAGCATTATGACACAGAAGTGGAAAATACAGGAAATTTAAATAATTTCTTGATCTCAACAAGTTGTTTGAATCATAAAGACGCAAAAATACTTCATTGTTGTACAGTTCCAAAATACATGACTTGTTTTGTGCCTTTGTAAAATTACTGTGATCATTTTGAGAATGTACTTCTTTACACAACAAGACAGGTAAACATTTAGAGCTGTTGTCATTTATACACTGCAAATTATTTGTGTCTTACCAAGATAAAAAAAAAACAACAACAACTTAGATTTAGAAGTGTTAGATAATTTATCTTATTTTAAGTGTTCAACATGCTTATTTCTAGATTTAACAATCTTAATTTTAGACATCTTGTCAAGTGAAATTATCTGTCCATGCAGCAAGATAATTTCCCTCAGACTGAGTGTTTTTATCTTGTTTTTAGACACTCCTTTTTTGCAGTGTAGGTTTAACCGTTCTGGCCCACTTGAGATCAAATTGGGCCACATGTGGCCCACAAACTAAGATGAGTTTGACACCCCTGTGCTAAACTTTACTTTTCAAGCAACTGTTGTTGCATATATGGCCGTGATTGTTATGCTGTTTCATAAGCTGGTGAACATGTGAAACTGTGGTGGCTCAACCGCTAACAGACCTGGTGGGAACTGCAGCACAATTGTACTAATGCAGAGTGAATTGGTGGTTGTGAACATTTGGGCGACTAGAATCAAAAGTGAGTGGAATTTATATTTGAGCGTTTTTTTCCCCACTTACAATGTCAGCTTGTCTGAAAAGTGCTTCAGGACTTCTGATAGTTTGTGATTCAGGTCTGCAGTGAGTCTGAACTCCCACAAGAACACATCAGTGTTTGAAACAGCATTGAATCTGCTTGATTTGACACCAAAAAGAAATTAATGGGATTCCCAGAGGCATTACGTTATCATCTGCTGAAGCGCCAATAGTGCCAATGCACCTAATCCTCAAGTAATGAACAAGTAATGTCCCACAGACGGTTTGTAAATACAGTACGATCAACAGGGTTCCCCAGTAATGGTCCAAAGTGTTGCTGTTGTTTTTTTATGACAGGTTGATTATGTTAATACAACAGATAGATACATACCTAGATGTTTGTTATGATTTATGGACACAGATTGTGAGCATAATGGCGAAAAACAAATCTTCACAGTCAGTCAGTGTTATCTTTCTATATGTCTTTATATAATAACTTGTTAAAGGCAAATTGCCAAGCAAATAGCAAAAAAAAAAGGTCCACATTTCATTACCAGTTTTATAAAAGAAGTTTCTACCCATTTGCTGACTGTCACTAAGAAACTCATGAGAGTAAGAAGGCTCTCGCTGCACCCGATGCTAACTTCTTAAACACTAAAAACATTTACAGGGGTGCTAAATCAAGCGTAGTTGGAATGAGATTGCCAATTACCTTGAAGGCATGGAGAGCAGTAGAGTACGAATTAAAACAAATCCCACTGAAACACTGGGCGACCTTCGCTGGGAGACCACTGAGAGAGATGGCAGGGTTTGGCTGCTATATTTTCTATGCTTTATTTTCTTATGTTGACATTTTTATTCCATTATAAATACATTTCTTAAAACAACCTCCGTTCTGTGGGGTTCTGGTTTTGTCTCTTCTTTATTCTGATGTATTTGACCTTCTGATCTGTCATGCTAAATAGCGTCTGAGTGCACTTTGTTTTTCTAGTTTTATTATTCAACCGGGAGAAATATTCAGACGGTGCACTTGGTTTGTTGTGACATGATACGCATGCAGGGAAGCAGTATGAGGATGTATGGGTTTGTGGCTGAGCAAACATGACGACTGTTGAGTGAACCAGAAGGAGCTCATGCATCTACCTCTCGTTTATCTCCCATAACTGAATTAATGTCTGCACCCTTGTGAATTTGTTGAACAGCTGAGAATTTGCGTTGGTGGGTAGACTAACGTAGGCTAATGAGTTTAACAACTCACTCATGGGCTATATACACATCCGCTCACCTGAAGTCCATCTATCACTGTGATTTTCAGTAGATATTTCTCTCCTCAGGATAGTGAGCCAACACACACAACAAGCTGCATCTGATTTAATTCAGCCTGCCTCTCCTCTCCTTGTTTCCTCTCCTCTTCCTCTCCTCTCCTTGACTCCTCTCCTTGACTCCTCTCCTCTCTTCTTCCTCTCCTCTCCTTGTCTCCTCTCCTTATCTCCTCTCCTCTTCCTCTCCTCTCCTTGACTCCTCTCCTTGACTCCTCTCCTCTCTTCTTCCTCTCCTCTCCTTGTCTCCTCTCCTCTTCCTCTCCTCTCCTTGTCTCCTCTCCTTTCTTTTCCCCTTCCTCTTCCTCTCCTCTCCTTGTCTCCTCTCCTTATCTCCTCTCTTCTTCCTCTCCTCTCCTTGTCTCCTCTCCTTATCTCCTCTCCTCTTCCTCTCCTCTCCTTGACTCCTCTCCTTGACTCCTCTCCTCTCTTCTTCCTCTCCTCTCCTTGACTCCTCTCCTCTTCCTCTCCTCTCCTTGTCTCCTCTCCTTTCTTTTCCCCTTCCTCTTCCTCTCCTCTCCTTGTCTCCTCTCCTTATCTCCTCTCCTCTTCCTCTCCTCTCCTTGACTCCTCTCCTCTTCCTCTCCTCTCCTTGTCTCCTCTCCTCTCCTTGTCTCCTCTCCTTTCTTTTCCCCTTCCTCTCCTTGTCTCCTCTCCTCTCCTTATCTCCTCTCCTTTCTTTTCCCCTTCCTCTTCCTCTCCTCTCCTTATCTCCTCTCCTTTCTTTTCCCCTTCCTCTTCCTCTCCTCTCCTTTCTTTTCCCCTTCCTCTCCCTCTCCTCTCCGAGTGCCTCTCTCACAATCTTTCCACTGCAGCATTAGAGATGACAAGTTTATTCTGTGCGTCACCAACCTGCATGTCACAGTGCATATCCTCAGCACACACACCCACATAACTCTTGCAAGACTGACACACGCACATAAACACTCAGCGCCACCTGTATGTCACTGCTTTGTCAAGTTTATTTCACCCTGCTCATGCTTCTCCTTCTGCCTCTGCTGCTCCAGGTCCATAAATTCACTGCATCTCTTCCCACCACTGCTGTTGGATTTATGGAGCTCATGATGAGCATTGAGTGCCTGCAGAGGAGTGTGAAAATCTACTCCACTCCTCATGCTTACCCAGTTGTAGCACATAGCAATACCAATTTCCTTGTAGTTGATTGTAATTCTACAAGGATTTAGGAATTATAGTGTACTGAGTCTGATGCATTTTGCAACGCTAGCAGCTCACATCCCTTACACTTGGAGAGGGACTTTCTTATCTGCCCATTCCCTGTGAATAAATGTTTTCTTTGGTGTTTTGCTCACAAAAAATGTATATTTTCTAAGCCTCACAGTCCAGCTCTAGGAGGTCAAAACATTAAACCTTGGGCATTTTTAGAATATTTTTGGGTGTATAATTTTGCATTAGAGATGCAACGACAAATTGATCAATTGATTAGCAATCAACAGAAAAACAACAAAATGTGATTCTCAGCGTCTAAAATATGGAGCTCTCCTCTTTTTCTCAGTTTTATATCATAATAAACTTATTATGTTTGGGTTGGGCTTTTGACTGACAAACCAAGACATTAAATGCATCACTTTGGACTTTGAAAAACTGGAATGGACATCATTACTATTTTCTGACATTTTATAGACTAAACAATCCAGAAAATAATTGGCAGAATATTGACAAAATTGTTAGTTGCAGCCCTACTTTGCATTCACTTTGCTTTGCTTCGTTCTAATAGCAATTGTTCTGTCTCTCTATTCATCACATTTCCAATGCATCCCTTTGTCAACCAACTTCTTTCTCCCGTCTGACAGCAGATCCCCCAAGGTTAAAAGTGTCCATGTATACATCCGCCTGATAACAGCCACTAATGAGCACTCATTCTAAGGACACCAATTGAAAGACACAACAGACTATCAGAGGAAACTAGCTAATTCATGGTAAGACTGGTGCACACTAAGTGAGAGCTTTCCTATTGATTTGCTAGCAATTAATTGCAAAGAGGCTTGTTGTTGTTGTGTGCTCAAAGAAAAGGTATTCAGAGTGCAAGAATTCTCTCCAAGGTGAGATGCTGTCAAGGCTGTTATACAGCCTTTTGTTCACTGACAGTTGTTGTTGAACATATTGACCAAAACATCTTGGCATTGTTTGTCTTTCAGAGAAATAAAATGGAGCTTCATTTATTTTGTGTTTCGTTCCCTCACTATTCATTCCTGCCTTGATCGATGGCCCACAGATGGGGAGCATTGATTACAGAGTTTTGTGTGCATGTGTGAGTATGGTGGGTTGGAATGTGAATGCGTGTATGCGTGGGCGTATTTGTATGTGATCTCTTTCCTGCACTTGCCTCCATGGGAAATCACAGTGTGGGCATCTTGATTCATCAGCTGGAGCGCGTCTCGTTGTATTGCCCAAAAGCGGAACAGACGCAGCACATAGCCGAGGCAAAATTCCAGCGGAAGTGCAGAAGCCAGCACTCATTGTCAGGTATTCATCAGGAAAATTAAAGCAACGAGCTTTTAACCGGGAAATTGCTCAACTGAGTACTGTATAATAGAGCCGCATCTTCTCTTCATTTATTTCCTGTCACAATACACAAGTTGTGTTGAATGTTGGTGCAGAGAGACTGTGTTGACCTTGGATTAAAGTTCCAAAGACTGAAGTGTCCAAAGACATCAGTCACTTTTAATGACTCCACTTTTCTATAAAGCACCATCTGTCTTTGAGCGAATGCATCGATGATAGCAGACAAACATTAGCGGGATTCAAATTAGAAGCAGTTCATCAATCACCACGGACACTGTTTTGTCCGTGGTGGTCATGATTAATGATGAGTTGGCAAACCTGTAGGAGAAAGGTATATACAACACCTTAAGTATATACTTGCTAGGTGTAATATACTGCTACCAGGAATGGAAAGTTGTTGAAGTGCTTTTATTCAAGTATTGTTCGTAAAGACAGAAATGGAAGGATTTATTGGTTGTAGTTCGTCATAACAATAGATGGCTCCACCTCGCTCGCCCCCTAAAAACTTGTGATTCTGTTATAAATGTATTGTTAAAGCTAAAACCAGTTGATCCCTTTGGCTTGGGACCACTGAGACTGGACTCCGGTAGTCACGACACCCTTGTAACTAGCGTAACTGTATCCCACATCGGACAGCGTTTGGCTAACATTCTATCATAATTTCACATTAACTACTAATATAAATGATCATGTTATGTTTCCAATTAATTAAGTGGTGTGAAACTAGAATCTAACTCCTTGTCGTTCAGACTGTATATTGTTCAGACTCGGCAAAAGGACGCTAACACCGGTGAATTAGCCGTGTGAATTAGCCGTGTGCTATCTGTATCCCACACCGTTCACTCTCATCTCCTCGCTGTCAGACAATGGGGGCTGCTTTTTCATGGGAAATTGGATGTTTCTGGGTAAGCCAAATGAGTGCCACCGTTATCAACACAACCGTTCCTTACTTCTGTCCTTCACAATAAAATACAGTACAGTAATAGTACAGATGTAGTTTTAAGATTGTGTGTCGCCTGAGCGTTCTTACTACTTTCTCTCTTCAGAATTACTTTTTGTAATTGATTGATTGTTAAAATATGTATAAATCAAGTATACCTACACTGGTTGTGGCAATCTA
This sequence comes from Centropristis striata, assembly GCF_030273125.1. Taxonomy (NCBI): domain Eukaryota; kingdom Metazoa; phylum Chordata; class Actinopteri; order Perciformes; family Serranidae; genus Centropristis; species Centropristis striata. Next base: position 38,106,089 of record NC_081520.1, on the reverse strand, counting down.
ATTCGAAATGGCCGTGAAACACCAGAAAGTACGGCATTGCAGATGTGTCCGATCAGAGATATAAGCACTGAATGGTGTCCATTGTGGGATACAGTTACTATACTTCACTTCCGGAATTTATGTACATTTGCTTACTTTGTCTTTTATAACGCCTGACCAGGATTTTTTTTCTCCCTAACCCTAGGTCACAGCTACTGTAGCCTAAATTCAACAAAACGGCCGTATTTTTCACAACTACAAACCATACATGTATGTATAATGACTATTTTTAGAACGCTCCTCTCTGTACCGCGAACCGCAAAACACTCATATGTGTCACTTTGACAAACATTCATATGTGTCGTTATGGGTGATATTAACAAATGACCCATTCTGTCACTTAGGCTGGAGATCTTGTTGGACCACTTGCCACCGAAAGACATTTCTTTGAACATCTCAGAGAGTTTCTTTTAAAATACAGTTTTAGACACAAAAAGTTAAAATTATCCAAGCTTTCACAAAAAAGCAAAGATTAGAAAGATAAGAAAGATTTTAATAAAAAAAACTTTAATTTATCATCTTTACTACCCCATAAATCGTCCCTCAGATTTACCATGTGAGCATTTGGAGGGGACCGACCCCTAGTTTGGAAAACATTGGATTAAAATGCGTTACCAATAGCATTAAGACAAGCTCCACCACCACCAGCTGTAAAGTGCTACACATGTATTGATGCATCAGTATCAACCATCTAATGATGTAATGTAACTTAATAATGTACTTTTTTTTTAAAAACTTTTGATACTTAAAGTACATTCAGCTGATAATACCGTATTAGTACTATTTAAATGCTGGACTTTAACTTGTAATGGAATATTTTTACATAGCTATGTTACTTGTTACTTTATTTTAGTACTTAGTAATTCATTCTTCCACCACTGACCACCATAGGCTATTTTATAGTTACCTTTCAGTAGGGGGAACATTATGAGACACACTGCTAATAAATACTTTTTCTGTGTTCCCCCCCAAACAGGTGCACTATTCTTATCTCATTGTGAGCACTGGGACGACTGCAGTGAACCCCATTAAACCCTGAACAAGCAGAAACACATACCCTCTGAGGGCAACAACAGCTTGTGGTTCGAGGAGAAAATATTGGTTTTTAGATAAAGGCCTCTTGAGTTTCTGTGTTAATTGGTCATTAGAGCCCAGAATTATCTTCATCCCTGGGTAAATGATTCATTACCTCACAGATGAGAGGCTAAAAAAACCTGCACTGGGCCGTGAAAAAGACGCACAAATGACAGGCACGGAAGTAAAATCTGTTTATCTGGCTCCCCAGGGGAGAAGTCAGGTTTTATTGATGCTGGGCAGCTAAGTCATAATTCTTGCATCATTAACTGTTATTTTGCCTTTCTGCTGCTGTTGTTGTCATATTGAACTTTTAGTCCCACTGTAACTACATTTTAGCAGTGGTGGTGTTGTAGCTTCCACGTCTCTGTGGCTCATGTGGCCAGCTTCACCTCACGCTCGGTTGCCTGTTACTATATTTGGCCTCTGGTCCACTGACTCAGCAAAAAAAACAGGCCTGAGAAAATTATATCAACATTGCAAGCTTTGCTTACACGCCTACCTGCTGTAAGATCGTGGCAGTCTTTACTGTTGTGTAAGTACAGTAGTGTCACCCTGTATCATTCATTTCATATCATGTTGTCACAGGCTTTTATTTGACTTGAGGCAAGACACTGCAGGCAAAAAATTTTTTTCATGCATGGTCACTTTTGAGCTATTTTTCTCCCATAAAATGTTTTCTTTCAGAATAGTGGAAAGAAAACATCCAAAACAAACATTTAGGTCTATATTTTTACTATATTTGATCAATTTATGCCTGTAGATTTCTCCTAAATTCACTAAAAGTCAGTGTTCTATTGCAGCGTGTAGTAGCGTGAACATAGTCTAAACCTCGTCATCACAGGCATTATCAGAAAGCTCCCACTCTCCTACACACTATTATGTGTTTTAAATGTTATATATTGTTTTTGAAATATATACAATAGTTTGTCTTCAAATAGTCATTTTCATTAAGAATGTATGAAATCTTTAAAGGCCATTTTCTCAAAATGAATTTGTTCTCATGCTCTGAGCCATAAATCTCAACTTCAGCTACACTTCATAAAAACCAAACTTATCAGTTATTATTCCTAACTACATTCTGAAGGCTTTCACAGAGAGGATTGTCTATATATCATTCATACCCTGATTTATGGAAGATTTTGTTCATTTTCCTTTGCCAGTATTTTCTGATTCATGAAATGATAAAAGGAGCTATCCTTCAGTACAAAAACTTTGAATCTAATATATCAACCAAGTAAAATAATAACTTTGAAATTTATTTAATCCAATGTTCAGATATATGTCCTGGAATTTAGCACATATTTAATAAATTCACAACTCATTTGTATATCTAAACATAACATTTCAGAAAATGCATAATGCAAAAAATATTGTTTTAATATAAATAACAAACTGGGGGAGTTTTATGGTGATATCCATAAGTAAAAAATGACCCTATTCACCTGTAGTGTCTCCCCTTAAGAACTAAAAGTATTGATACATATAAAACACTGGGTATCTAAGATATTCTGGCCATCATGTCACTGACCGTAAACAGTCATTTGCTACATCTAGTGGGCATTAGACAACATTACAGACACAACATGGTGAGCTACTGAATATATGCATAGATTTCTAAGTCTATTTTGTACTCTGGTGGTAAAATCCCATAATAAGAGCATCCATCTGTGTGTTAGGCATACTAAGTTGTGAGTTGCAAATTGATACTGTCACAGACGTCACTTTCAATTGAACCAAACAGACGCAACAGCCGGCTCAAATAGAACTGAGATATAGAGATACAACATTAAACAAGTGTGTGTCACTGAGAAGAGCAGCTGCTCTCATGTCTTTAAGATGTGCAGTGCATTCAGACCAAAGTCGGAGAGCAGTTCCTTGTAGTTTTGATGAAGGGTTGTGCTCTTGTCTTCCCATCCCTGTCGAGCCACAGACAGCTGGGAAGTCAGGCTGTCCAGAGTCTCCTGCAGGAAACATGGGGGAAAATGACATACAAGATAAAATAAATGATTTTTAGTTGTCTAATCTGATATTTCTCCTCTCCAAACCACCTTTAACTCTGATGAGTTTTAGGATGATGCAGAAGAGGCATAATTACATTCTGTGTCATAGAGGGAAGGAGGGAAATAATGGTAATTGCAAATTAAAATCCTACATCTATAATCGCAGGCTGAGGCCTCTTACAGGGATCCAGGCTTGACCACTTGTCTTTGAAGATCTGAGTATTGGAAATTTGCATTTTACTGCCTCAGCCAATTGGACTGTACCTATAAAAGGTCAATACTGACCTCATTTCACATCCATTGCGCCTTAATAGAAGATTCTGCTATTCGCAACTCAGGCCTTATTGTCCTTGGTTGAAGTGATTTACTTTACCTACAGGTTAAACTTGTATGAAATTATTGTGGATGCTGAAAATTTGAGCACTTATGCATGATGCTTGAAGCTTTACAAGTTACACTCGAGTAGGACCAAGGAAATATAACCCTTAAACCAACCACAAAATACCTTCCTGTTAACCTGCAGATTGATGCTCTGTGGATCTGTAAAACCTGTAAGTCCTAACAAATATTTGAGTATTTAAGTTTCATGTTCACCTTTGCTCAGGCATCCAAGTACCTGCTTTTGACAGGTGGGTGAAGGCTGAACTGTCTGAGGCTTTTGTAAAGCCACTTCCAGCAGAGTGCTGTCTGTTGTCATTAAAGTGACAGTGGAGAAGCCAATGTTATGTTAACCTATAGGTTTATTGCACGTGTTATGACACTAAGACTCTTGTAAAAAAAAAAAAAAACGCATTCTCCTTCATGTGAGTTGTGGAGCAGCAGGAAAGCGGATTACTGCGCTGCACCTTTTTTTTAATTATGTCACTTCCAATACATACTTATCTTTTTGTTTGACACAAGCTTTGCCTTCAAAAAGAGAAAAGCCCAATATCACACTATATCTTAAAGCCCCTATATGTAAAACTGCAGATTTTCCGACATTGGTGACTCAACAAAAACCTTGGCAACAACCTTTTTCATTAGGAATGTTCTGTTATTCTATGGACAAAAACTCTTGCCATAGCAATAATTTTGAAGTTGAGACATTGATATAAAAATTCTACACATTATATGACAACTTTAAAGACACAATGTGTAATTTTCTGCAGCTAAGGGTCTCTCAAACAAAACATTAACAAAAGACAATTTCAGTATGGTGCCTGTAGCTCCTGCAGTCAGCTTCAGGAGGTTTTTACCAGGTTATCTCTACAGATAACCAAATTATCTGTAGAGATCCCTTCCTCTCCAAAACCGTTATTAGATCTTGATGTCTGGTGACTAAAATCCTTCATCCTGTTAAAATATATGTAGTTAAAAATGATAAAGATCTAAAAGTGGGTCAAAATGTGGTTCGATAAATAGTAAATTTTATGACAGCCACTGGCTGACTACCACAATGCTGACACATGCGCGAAGGGGGATATGACACAGGCGGCCATATGAGCCATGACAAAAATAGTTGGAAGTGTAAAATGTAAGTACACAGCGCCACAAGTATATAACATAATCTTATCATTTATTTTGCTTAAATGTCATTTAAGTCACATCTTATACATTTTAGACCAAGTTGTTTGCTCAGGATATGCACTAGAGAAGACATTGAAAATGATACCAACAGTGGCGGTTCTAGACCAGTTTTACTGTGGGGGCCAAGCAGGGGCCAGTGTTTAATCAGAGGGGCACATTAAAAACAGCAAAGATGATATTTAAGCATTCAAACCCTTTATTTTAGCTTATTTAAAAACCTCATTGAAATATATTTGGAAGATACAAATACACTGATTGAAACAATGAGACTTACCAACAATAATTATTTTTGCACGACAATGGCATTTGTCATTTTTGTGCACAATTACTTTTTTTTTATTTTGAAAGTGCAGTATAGTGAGAATGATCTTTTTTATATATACACAAGCTTTTATTGCACAATTAAACTATTGTACACATTCTGGGTTCCCTTTGTGCACAATGAGATATTGTTTAAACAAAAAACAGGGAAGAATTGTTCCGTCGTCCATCGTTATAAATTGTTCATTTTATTATTAATTTCACACAGGGGCCACAGCAGGGGCCAAGGGCTTCTTCACAGGGGCAGTGGCCCCTGTAGGCCCCTGTGTAGAGCCGCCACTGGATACCAAGCTACATTAAGTTACTGTGGAAAAGTGGGAATGTGGTCAATGCTTCCATTTAACAAGGACAGCTCCACAGTGTCATCCAACCAACCTCACACATACTTGTACATGCAGGTTTACAGTTCATGGGGCCTCTGGCCAACCCTCTGCTTCAGTAAACCAGTATGTATTAGCTTGTTCTGTAACTCACATGCAGGATCTTCTCATAGTCCGTTTCCATGTTGTCCAGCTTGTGTTGGAGGTCAGCTATGGTGGCGTCTTTCTCCCGTTCCACCTGCTCACGCTCTCTTTTCTCTTTCCTTAATTCTTCCTGACACAACACTAGGCAAGCAAATACAGAAAGGCAAGTCATCACCAGCACTTTTAATTTGAAAACTATTTTTGTTCATTCTATTATTATATATGTCAAAATTGGATCCATTCATACCAAGTTCTTCCTTCAGCTGGCTGGCCTCTTTCTCCATCCTCTTCACCTTGTTGGTCAGCTCTGTCTGCATGGTTTTGTACTGGCGGCTGAGGTCTAAAATTACATTTGTGTCAACGATGTCAGACTTAGCTTTTATTGGTGATTCACTTTGTAAGACTAATGCAGCAACCGGCTTAGGCACCCAGCTAATTAAGACTTTTTGTTCTTCGAGAATTACCCTAACCTTGGCGAACACGCCCCTTGTCCCCACTCCCAAAGGGATCCACTCTTTATCTCAGGTTATTAAAAGGGAGGCTAATTGTTGATTCATGCCCCGTCTGTACCGTACCAGAGTTGACGTCCCTGCGGTCTTGTTTCTCTTGCTGCAGCTTCTGCTCCATGTCTCTCATGCGTCGCCTCAGGTCAATTCTATCAGACTGGACCGTTTTTACAGACTCGCACTGGAACGCTGTGGTAATCACACAAGCAAATGCATGCAAGAATGAACACACCGAGGGTAGTTTTTTTTTTGTTTTGTTCTAATACTCCAATTACAGTTCTGTTGTCAATATTTTACATAGGTAAGCTAAAGCATTGTGAATGGTACATGCTTAAGTATCCAATTATGCTTCAACATGTAGCATTAGAGCAGATGGTGCTAAACTAGCTTACACTGGAGGGTGAAGTATTCAGATTACTTCTCACCCCTCATTCCGAGTTAAAGTCCTGCATTCAATATCTAACCCAAATAGAAGTATACAAGCATATACAATAGAGGTGTCACAATTCTCCAAATCCTCAATTCAATTTATACAATTTTAATGCCATTGTCTAAGACTATCAATAGCTGATTCATAAAAATCAACTGAGCATTGATTTTATGCAAATAATAACTGTCATTTACATTTTCAAATTATTGGAAAAAGACAGGCTACATGTTATCAAGTGTGATATAAGAGAGTTTTCAGTCCTGCTTTTGATTTACATGATTGAAATTGAAAGCAATTTTTTTTTATCCTGCAAAAGAAACTCAAATACATGCACTGCTGCAAAAAAAAAAATGCTGCTTTTGGATATTAGCCCCAACATGGAGCATTTTATTTAATGGAGGGATTTAATAGCCATGAGAGCTATAACAATGCATTTTTTTTATGTTCACACAATATTTTTTGACTCCACTGAAATGTAGTGGAACATCAGCAGAAATGTGCATGAAATGAAATATGCAAGAAGTTAAATTATGTTGAAGTACAGTACTTGGGTAAATGCATTTTGAGGCACTTACCACCGCTGCTCGAAAAAGTGTAAAAACTTAATCTGAAAAATAATAATTACACCCTCAGATGTGAGTTTAGTTCAGAAAAGAAAAGTAACACAGAACCACTAAACTGACTAAATCTACTTATAGTTTTCCTAGAAATGTTGATCGCAAGTGGTTTCACAGCAGATACTGACAGACAGTTTGTTTATCAATTCTGATTCCCATTTCAGACAATTAATAGACTAAATTATTAATCAATTAATTGACTAAATAGTCATCAAATTAATCAATAATGTTATTATTCATTCGTTGTAGCCCTAAAACATGGTAAGTCAGGCATTGCTACAATTTAAGGCATAATAGAGTATAGTAAGTCATATTTACTTTGCCCCTGGGAGAGAGAGTAAAATGTGTAATTAGTATGCTGTATAGTTAGTTTGATCCTAAACACATACAACTTAAAATTGCTGCTCACCAATGTGATCCTGTAGGACGGCTACATCCAGAATACTACGCCTGTACTTTGCTTCCAAGTCATTTTCACCTGCAACAAGACAACAATAGTCGTTAAAAGAAATGCAACTTAATATCACAAAAGCCAGAAATGTGAATCATCTCATGAGGAATGTTACTTTTTTCAGGGTTCTTCTTTGTGGTCTTTTTTGTCTTTTTCTTTGGAGGCATGTTTGCTTGCTGTGAGGCCGCCTGCTCAGACCTTTGAGGATACAAACTGTGCACTGACAACATAAAGGGATGAGTTTTGCTGCTGGGCACTGGTTGCCAAGTGAGTTGCCACGGCACTAGGTGTCCAGACTGATTGACTTTAATTATAGCCAATCACAACTTGACTGGGGGCACCGTTGCCTTTTGAGCTCATACACACAAGCCGTGTAATTGGATCCTTACTTTTAGTGAGACATGTCAAAGCGTCCTTTGTTGTCAGGAGTGACCAAGGCCCGCGCTGGGGGAATCCAAGGCTGCATTCAGCATCTCTTTAAGGTTTTATGAATGCTGCACAGGCAGAGGCGCGCACCCGACTACATTCATGCCTCGTGAACGCGCACAGAGAAGGCGTGGAGTTTGGGTTTTGAGGAGGAGGGTGGGGGCGAACGGAAGGGGACGTTCAGGAAAGGAAAGGGCCGCACATACACGTCACGGGGGGTGGGGGGGAAAACAGAAAAACACTGAAAAATATTTAATTCCCACAATTATTTATTCACCCCTGTTCTCGTGTACGCCCGTAAAGTTGTCACAGTTCTGAGCGTAACTTCCTCTCCTCAGTCGTCGCTCTGTGTCGTCACACTGTCACACAGACACTGAACTTCCCGTCAAGACACAGCGAGACAGGCGAGAAGAGCTGCTGCCGCTGACAAGAAAGGGGAACGACATCGCGGGTTGTCAAGAGGAGAGGACACACTCCATTCCGCAAAAGGCTTCTGGGCAGGGAAACGGTGCCATTGTCCTCCAGCTGAGGGCGAGCAGAGACAGGTCTGCGTGGGTCCCTGCAGAGAGACACAGCTAGCTGCAGCACAGAGCGGCTCTCGCAGGGTGTGAGTGGCTGAGGTGCTTGTTTGAGCCATAATCGGGACATTTATCCGACCAAACTGATGCTAGGTTTACTGATGGGAGCCTTTATTCAATAGCCATCCCTCCCTCCCTATACCCCCCCGTCAGACCCTGGCTCGGATTCGCCACTCGGGCGCTGTCCTCGTCGGGGGGTGCCGGATCACCATCGCCCGGTCCAGCTAAGTCCAGGCGGCGGTTCGGTCCCCCTGACCCCCTGCCCCCCTGCCCTGCCTCGCCTCGCCTGTCTGCCGCTCTGGCCGACCCTAGCCGAGCCCGAACATGGCAGGGAACCTGAAGAAAGGCGGGGGTCTCATCAACATGATGAAGGATGCCTTCCAGCCACACCATCACCACCTCCACTCCCATCACCAGCCCGGGGCCGTGGACAAAAAGACGGTGGAGAAATGCTGGAAACTAATGGACAAGGTACGTAAGTTAATGATAAACGTTAACTAGCCGTTAACTAGCTTAGGGGTGCTAGCTAACCGCAGCTAACTAGCGCTAAGCTAGCTAATCGCCTGCTCTAAGTCTGGCGTTGCTAACGTTAGTAAGCTAGTCAGCTGGGGAACACATAGTTGGCTAACGTTAGCTAATTTGCTAACCTAAACTGTATTGTTTTGGACTTAATGTGTCAGGCTTCCTTACACCAAGAGAACATACAGAGACTTTCACACCAGCTCAACGTTAACGTTAGCCCACGGACAGAACAAGGGTTTCTTTAACACATCTGTTTGCTGAGGCTGTTTCACTCTGTGGTGACTCTACTTGTCATACCCTAGTCCAACTAGCTTGTTTGACCACGTTTTGATACTCTGGTGTATGGTAAACATTAGCTTTAACAAAGAAAGAGGAGTGGGCGTAAAGACATGCTGAACAGGAATCGTATTTAGACAATTTATGGCAGTGAACTGCACAGCAACAGTTCTCCTGTACATTGTTGTTTGAATAGCTGCAGTCAACTGTCTGTCAGCTCATGGAAACTGTAACTAAGCATTTAGGGAGAAAAGAAATGTGTCCATTTAACTAGGCCAATTATGCTCTTTCACAGGGGAGACTCATTTCACAGCTTCACTTCTCGGAAAAAAAAGTCTGTAACAGTTTGACCCCCAGTTTCCTGTGAGATTCACACAGCAATATTAGAGTGAATAGGAAGACAAGACACCCTTTTGTGTCTCCTCTTCCTCTTTGAGGCCTTAGTTTAGAGCTCTGATGTTAAGAGACCAAGTCCTTTTACAAAGCTATTATTAAGAAACCACATTTCAGTTTATTTTGCTCCACTGTGGTTGATTGCCTGGTCAGGCTGTGTTCCACATTTGAGGAGGTACAGTTCCTAACACAAATAAGAAAACAGAAGTAACACTGCAACATTAGTCTTTCTTTTTCTTTTTGTCCTCAGTAAATGTCTGACACTCTTTTCGAAAGTTTTCGTCTGTCTGCAATCCAGACAAAATGACAGAACAGTTGACCTTACACCACTTTAACCACCTGCACAGTCAGGTTAGCTTTTGCAGTTTACAGTATGAGAATAATTTACCATATGACATCTGACCCAGTAAAAGAGTTGAAAGCAGTACCAACAAGGTGACAAAAAGTGCATCTTACCTTAGAAACAGCTCAAACTACACCAGATTGTTTAAAATAGCAGAGGAAATATTTTTCTGCTCGTCTTAAAAGGAAACCACAACCCGGCATATAAAGAACACCTGCAGAATAATAATGCAGTTGCTCTCTGAAATCACCTCCCGCACAGGACTAAGTTAAATTTTATCAAAAGCATGAAGTTATTTCCCCCTCAGAGTTGCCTACATTACCTATTCTTACTGTTCAGCATACAAAACTGAATCTCTGTGTTTTAGCTTTTGAGTTAAATTAGTGATGAACTGATCAAAAGTGTGTCTAGCTATAGTGCCTGCATCAAGTTAAAGCTTTAAATGAAACTTTAAAGCATTAAAAGTTTAGCCATTTGGGGTTGTAATTACTGCTGTTGCATTGCTACAAACTGCAGGCCAATTAGCTATTAATTAATCATAACCAGAAGTTAAACTATCAGTCAAACTAGGAAATATTCACAGTGATTAGTCCATGTATAATCATATGCACATTGGTAAGTCATCAGTATTCTTATTGTTGCATTATATTTATGTCAATATGGAGGTAAGATTGAAACAGTATATTTTGTTTTTTCACTGTTGTGTCTTGCAGTTAAAATGGCTGTTTAGTTTGTGTTTTACAAGTCACAGTGCCTGGTGGACAAATTTTCTTTGTGTTGGAGCTTGAACAAGTGTAGTATGACAGCAGTTACTATTGCGTCCAAAACATTGATTTAAATCCATTGGACAACCACAATGATCTTCAGATTTCCTTGTAAAACATTGGCCTTATGGTGAAATCCAAAATATGGAGGTAATCCTCAAATAGTCCTTTCTATTTCGATTTGCGAGACAGAGTGCTGCGCTGAGCAGAAACAAGGAAACACAAAATTACGTGTTTATTGCCAAGTCTAACAAAAATTATACTCGGGCCAACTTTTCCTCAAGCTGGTTAACATTTAAATGACTTGGAACTTGATTCACAAAACATTCTAGGTCTCTGCAAGGTGTACAGCCATCTAGGAGAGGCTGGAACTGAGAAAATAGATGAGTGGAATGCAGTTTAGCTTGGAGGGAGTCAACATATTACTTCAAGACAGTAGTTTTGATCGTGAATAACATACAAGAGCACTCATTTGTAGTGGTGTTGTACATGAGCGTACATGCACGTGTGTTTTGCTGAGTTATGGGTACATGAGTTTGCATGGTAGTGATAATGTTAGTGGTGAAACCTTGGCAACGGTCTTATCTGGTCTCCAACATAACTAGTGCAGATCTTCTGTGTTTGGAGGCCTGAAAAAGGGTTAAAGGAATGAGGACAAGGTGTAGGTAATGACACTGACAGCATATTACCTTTCAGCTCTGTTGTCCATGTAGTCACATCACACAGATATCAACCACAAACAAATGAACCAAATACACAGATGATACTTAAAAGTATAAACATTATCCTTATAGTATACTGAAGACTGTTGTTTTAAGGCATATTTAAGCTCTTCTTTCTCCTTCAGTTGCATCTCAGTTTTGTAATTGAAATTATTTAAATAGATGAAATCATCAGGGCTTTGCTAGTTTTATCTAGTCAGTCTAATGCTGAATGTATTATGGATAATCCCCATGACTAATCTTAATAAAGTCTATTGTGGTAGTTGCATTTCTTGGTGCTGAAAAGAGTATTTATGCACCCTGGTGATTCTTGGTGTCTGTTTAAAACTATTATCTGTAAATCTGTAAAAGTTATTGATACAGATCCGATGTTAATGTACTGAAATATTTCACCTCTTTACACTCAGTATTCATGAGAAGATGACCTTTAATGTTCGGACACCAACGAAGGTTCACATGCTAAAAACGTTTTGCATGTTGTTAAATCAGTACTGCTTAAAATACCCTACCGGTCAAGTGTGACCTCATTCTTTTTCAGAGGCATTTGATACTGTGATGATAAACCAACTAGTCCGCTTACAATATGAATTCAAATATTCCTAATATGTTACACTCTCAGTATATGAAGTATGGCTCATTTGGGCTGTGGATTTACGAGATGTCCCTTTTAAGTCAGACATTATTGCTGAACAGACATGATGGTAATAAACTAAAATTAGATGTTAAGTCATGGTTGTCCATGAAGAAATGTAGTTAAAATTGATGAATTGTATCAAATAGATTTGTATGGGGAAAAACTATGACCATGTAACAGTTCAGGATTAAACAAGTAGCTCATTTTTTATCAGAGGGGTTTTGGCATCGAAGCCCATGAAGTTGAAATTTTGAGTTTCTTTACAAAATAAAAATAAAATAATTTTACTAATGATGATAATTGATGAATCTATGTGGTTCTGGGCCTTTTGAAGTCTTGTTTTCCCATAGTGCCAAACTGATAGCTTCCAAAAAGAGGAGGCAAGGAAATTCAAACTCCAATTCCTGCAATATTTCTTTCTAACAACCACACATAATTAGTAGACAATAATTTGGTCAAATCTACAAAAGAATGAGCCATGTCCTGTTGTTGACACGTAATTGTTCGGTCACAGTTAATGCTGACAGCCTTGCTATGTATCACAGCAGGTTCAAACCAGGACACGACACCCTGAATTTTAGATTGTTTGTGTAGTTTTGTGTCTCAGCAATCATGCAGTTAAGTAAGATTTAAATGTAGCGGTAAATATGACAGCGATCATACAGAGCTCAGTGTTCTAGGCTACCCGCCAGTGTCTTTGTAATGGTCAACGAAGTGACTCAGACACAGTGCAGCAGTACCCTGAGATAAGTGAGGAAAGGTTGAATATTACTGAGGATCTAACATGTATTCATGCAGTCTGGTGAACAAGCATGTAAACTGACCATGGAAAGGGGAGGTCTAAATTTCCACGTTTTATAAGGCAGTCTAATTTAAAAGATGATAGATTGTCTCTAGCTGCTTACTCATTACAGAATCCACCCTCAAACGGTCGATGATTAATGTTAGTCAAGCTGTTTGACTTTGTGTCCCTAAAAAACATCTTTTTCTGTGTGTTGTTTTGTCTTTTTCATGCTTGAAAAGCTTATTTTTTGACGTGTAGTTGAAGCTTATATCCACGTTGTCAGGATCACAATCTTCAGCTTCAGCTGTTCAAATTTGCAAGGCAGTCATGCTCAAATGTTGAGCAAATTTGGGGTTTATTTCCCAGCCAGAAGTGGTAAAGGCTGTGTGGATGGAAATGAGGAAGTGTAAACACATCAACAGCTTCTCTAAACATGCTAAAGAAATGCAGAATCAGGCTGCTGTGACCTATGATTATTGACATGGTAGTCACATAATAAGGCGCACGCATTGCTGTGCATGTCTACAAGAAGACTTCTGAATTACTTTTAAAAAAATCAAGACAGTTTTTCACTATCCATGGGTGAATGCAGATAATCCTTTGTCCTGTTCAACCTTCATTTTTTTTTGAGAAGATACAAGAGGAAGTAGTGTGACAGTGATGAAATAACTCATGAAGCCATAGGAGATTAAATCCATGATACACAGTGCATTCCATCATTTAATGTGTAGACTTGCCACAGTCTGAAAGCTCCTAGCTTGAGTCTGACAGGGCTTTTAAAGGCCTTTCTCTCTGTCTTTCACTTTGTTGGCATTTTCCGTTCTGCATGTCTTCTATCTGGGCGCACTGACAATATTTTGCACTAAAGATAAGTGCTCTAATACAGAAAAGACTATTTGACATAAATAATGTCTTACTGATGTACAGAATGAAAATGCACACTGGCGTTTTAGACAACGCTCCGATTTCCTTTCCTCGTCAGTTTCCTTGAACCTCTCTCTCACCACCTTCTTTCAAACACATCTTCTGTCTCACTGTTCTCTCACCTACCTTACTTCTTGTCTCTAACTTTCGTCTTCCCCCTCACATCCTCCCTTTCTGCAGGTGGTGCGCCTGTGCCAAAACCCCAAATTGGCTCTGAAGAACAGCCCCCCTTACATCCTGGACCTGCTGCCAGACACCTACCAGCACCTGCGCACCATCTTGTCTCGCTATGAGGGCAAAATGGAGACTCTGGGGGACAACGAGTACTTCCGGGTCTTCATGGAGAACCTAACCAAGAAGACCAAGCAGACCATCAGCTTGTTTAAGGAGGGCAAGGAACGCATGTACGAGGAGAACTCACAACCCAGGTGAGTAAAGTGGATGCAAATATGGCAGCTTGTTTGCATTAAGATATGCTTCGAGGGGTGAATGATGCAACAGTGGCTCCTTTTTGTTTCTCTGCTCTCCTCTTAAACTGTTCCTGAGCCACTGTTGTGACTCTTTAATAAAGTGATCTGAAACAGGAGATTTTGAGGCGTGAAGTCTTCTTGATCCACAGCATCACGGTGACTTCACACCTCAAATTCATTCATTCAGTCAGAATAATTACCAGTCTACAGGCACAGAGTGAACAACTGCATCCATCCCCAGCCGCCAGCGTGGTTGTAGCTCAACGTGTATCAAAACATGAGGAGAGAGGTGTTGTGGTTTGAGCATGTGAGCATGTGTGGTCAGAATGGCGCTCAATCTACAGCTGCCTGCCTGCCTGTCGCTTTGTTTTTGTGTCTCCATATCTCTACCATCTACTTGAACATTTTATCTCCGTGTAGCTGTCTTACTGTATTATTTTCTTTTTTTGAAATCACACAATGCCTCCGCCGTTATCTCTTCCTTTCCCTTTACATTCAGTGATCTGTTTCTGTCTCTCTGAAAACAGACACGCGTATATTGGGAATAATATTATAAGCAGTTTGTCCTGTTTGTATGTTTGGCGGAACTTGTGTAATTAATGAGATATGTCTCTTGTTTAAAAATACCTAATGGGAAAAAGGCATTCTTTTGAAGACAAAAGATACCACAGAAGACCTTGAGACAAAATGGAGCTTCTTACAAGACAAAGTTATTGTTGTGTTAATGAGTGGGCTCTCTGGGGCCAGACTAGCTGCCGGATGGGGCTGTTCTTACCTCCTTGCTTGAATCACCACCACAGACGCCTTTTGGTTCACTGCATGCTTTGGGCAAATGCTGTCAAATATAGTTGTAGCAGACTTTATGTACAGTATGTAATGACTTAGTTAGATAGCCCTCATTAGGTTCCTCTAGGGAGAGTTTCATACACAATGTGGGCCAGTATAAATGATCCTAGTAAGGGTTTTCTCCAGAACTGCCTCTGGGATGGGTTCTTCTTTTCTTGCAGTAAAAAATGACTTACAAAAGATTTTTTTAAACTGTGCTTGAGGGGGGTTAAATAAAGACCCAAAATTTGGGTCACTCAGTCATTCATTAAAAACAACAACAACAACGACATATTTTCTATTTTAAATGGTTTTCTCCAACAATCTTAACCCCACTTTGCACAGTTTTGTGTATTACTGGGTTGTTTTGCTACGTAACCCGCTAAATATATTTTGTTCTGCCGTATTATATATAGCCTGAGAAGTTTTATTTCAGTTTGCATCATATTGATTTAAAGGTTATATATTCAACTCCTACAACCTGGTTACTTGATCTGCCATGCAGTCGTGGAAAAGGACAGTCCTTTCCTTCATGGGTAAATCGATTTTTATGAATAAGAGTTGACATGTTTATAGTATTTAACATAAGGATTTAGGAGATGATTTACATCATCTCTGTAGAGACTTCAGTCACAGTAGAGGGAGGCTTTAGAGATTATTCAGATGTCTATAAAGCTGGTTTGTATTGTTTTGGAGCAATGCACACTAAGTGGGTAGATAAATAGGACATCACTGTACAAAGAACATGAAAACTATTGAAGACAGGAGGTCATTAGTAGGTTTGTGTGACAGTGTTTTTTAAAAAATATATTGCACCTTTCCTTTCATCGTTTTCATTCATTTTTATTAGATTTTGGCCTTTAATTAGATTTTTTTAAAGGGCCACTCAAACTTCTAGAAATGTTGTTGCTTTCTCTGAACTTACTTAACAGATAACCCTGACCCGCGGTCTCTTCTCTGAACTGCTACTTGTTGAAGAAGATTAGGCAATAGTTCAATCTAACCAGTCTTTTGTTATACATCCTCATCTTGTTGCTCAGTTCCTCAGTGAGATTGTTCTTTCTCAGCTACTATGACGGTAATCTTGCCGCCAGAAAAAAACCATTAAAGGGCAACAAGAGAGAAGAGGAAGCAGTATTCACCATGATCTGGTGTTTGATGTCAGTTCGTAATTTTTGAAAACTATTCCTCTGTGTACTATATTTTTATCATCACTTCAGTGCACCACAAGGTTGCGTAGAAAGAAATTCCAAGTAGAAGCTGAGGAAACACACACTCAGTCACACACACAAACACACAGTAGCCAGGCATTACACACAAAGAGTGCTATTGTCTGTGTGGAGAAGGCAGTGGCAGTGACACTAACCAATGGGTATCAGCCCACTTAAGAATGCTATAGAATAAACCAATGATGTTGAGGCAATAGAGGGACTAGTCTGTGGTTAGGCTGCAGCTGAGCTCAGCACATGGCTGAGTTGAACAGTAAAGATAAAGATTATCTCACTGCCTTTCTGCAGAAAGAACAGTGTGATGATACACTGCTTTTAACTGTGTTTTCCATTTCAGCCTTAATTAAAATATGAGAACACTGGCACTTATTTTTTCCACCACTGTGACTTCAATCAGCATCAGCGCTTGATAGTTATTGACTTTAATGACAATGAACGGGGCTCCACTGTGGCTTAATAGCTTTTTTTTCCAAGTCAAGAGTGAAGGATCTGAGCGTCTCATGAGAGCCCTGAAAGCAGCGTGGGTGGATATGCTGTGTTGTGATGCCGTACAGACTTCTCCACCATGTCTTCCCCAGAGATTTAGAGCCTCTATGTGTGTAGCCCCCCGCTCCCATATGTCCCACACAGATTGTTTAGCTTTAGGGATGAAGTAGATTTAAGGTAGTGCAATAAAAGCTTGTTTTTTTTTTTGTTGAGCAACAGTCTGTGAAGTCTTTTATAGAAGCCGAGTTGTGAGCAAGATGTGGTGTATATTTGCAGTGTTTTTCTATAATTATGGTGGAGAGGGAACGATAAGGGGTTCGATGTTGTTCACAGTAGGAGAGAGTGAGGGTGAAAGTGAGTGGACTGTAAGCGAGACTTAATTATTAACACTGACAGCCCATATTCAGTCAGAATCAACACGACACAGTCAGCACTTCCTCCTTGTTTGCTTCACTTACTTCCTCTTATGACTTTAAACAGCATAACTCAGACATTTTCTGGCCTCAGGTTTGACATCGCTGCACAGAAATTAGGCTTTTTTTCCTCTTACTTTCCACCCAAGTGTAAAAAAAATGTTTTTTTTTCACATTAACCTGTGAAATGTTTCATTTTTGGCCAGAACTAGAGCTCAAAGTGTCTCTTAATCAATTGGCTAGTCAACATAAAAATAATCTAACTATTATGAGGATTGAATAATCATCACTTCAAGCACAAATGCCAAACATTTGCTGCTGTCAGCTTCTTAAATGCCACTCTTGGTTTCATGTCATTATAAACCGAGTCTCTTTCTGGTTTCAAACTGTTGGGCGGACCAAATGTGCAATTTGATGACCTCATCTTGGCTCATCTGACATTTACTGACATAACAGTTAATCAAGAAAATAATTTGCAGATTAAGTGTTAGTTATTTTCTTCATCAAATAATCTAAATTTTTTAAAAATTAGTTAATTATCTGTTATAATCCCAATTTAAATTGTGTTTTGTTGAAAAAAAAATGACTGTAGTCTATCACATTGCTTGTTTTGTGCAACCAACTGACTCATAATCCAGAAATACTCAGTTTGCTATCATATACCAGAGACTCAAATCAAGACTTTTAATCCTCATATTAGAGAAGCTCAACGCAGCAAAGATTTGACTTTATGCTTGAAAAATGACTGAAACTATTAACTGTTTTTCAAAATATTTGCAGATTAATTTGTTGCTGATTTAATTTTCTATCAACTACTCTTTTCAGCTCAAGAAGTTTGCAAAAGCCACCAACACAAAGCTGGCAGACATTTATCTTTTTACTTGTCTACTAAATAAGCCACTTATGAACTACCAACAGTGGTTCAGTGCAACACAGTATTTGACTTCTGCAGAAGCATTAGCAAGTTGTAACTGGGGTCTGTTGATGAAAAGCTTCGCTAATTAGGATTGGTTAAATGTTCTGTGTTGAGAAATGAACATGTTGTCGTGTTCTGAGTTTCCTCTTGGTTTAAACACAGCTGCGTCGTCTATAGCCAGTGTATTAATCTCCTTAGGAAACTTTCATGTTAAACATTATATATTCTGCCGTCCCTAGGCAGAGTAATACAGTAAAAGGGTTGATCAATTTGTCCTCAGAAAAGCCCTTTAACCCCCTCCTCCATTGGTCTAACCGGATACTGCTTTGACCTCTCCGTGAGAGTCTGTTTGATCGTCTTCCTGGACTAAGCTGCCATTGCATCCTGACCACCGTCGATAGGGCCAGCTGGTCACAGGAAGTGGTGGGCTTACAGGCTGCAGGGTGATGCATTTGCACCGTGGGACAGTCTACACTGCAGAAAATGACCTGGAGGCGTACATATTATTTGTAGATGGGTGTATATCCCTTGTGGTCTAATTTATCTTGTATGTTATCTTTAGACACCTATTCTGTGCTAGTCAGTGGCAATATGGCAGTTGGCTGTTTTTTAAAACCCAGTAAGTACACTTCACAAGAGCTGAGTGATGTGAACATTTTCACATCCAGAATTTTTATGCCTCCATGCCGGCCTCAGTCACGGCCCAAGGCATTATTTTTCTAGTTGTTAGTTCTTTCCATTCTTGTGAATGTGATATCTCAGGAACACTGGGAGGGAATTTCTTTCAATTTGGCTCAAACATCCACTTGGACTAAAAAATGAACAGCATAGAATTTGGTGGTGAAAGGTTGCCGTGACTTCACAAAACATCTTTTTGGCAACTTGTAATAAAAATTCACACAGATGTCTAACAGGATAAAATGATGAAGGGATGACATTTTATGTGTGAATCATCTACATTTTGCCAAAAAAATGCACTAATTCTTCATATTTCAAGTTTGGGCAGACATGGATGTAAACTGCAACTTGCCTGGTTGGCAGAGGAATACAACCATAAGGCGTTAATTCTATTTTTTTCACTCACATTTTTCATCCCCAAACTGGCTTAGCAAATCTGTAAAAACTGGTATAGTATAGAAATGTGCCAAACAGTAGAGATTTGGCAATGCTGTTTCAATGCGGTACCTGTTCTTGCGTGATCGTGTGATTCTCGCACGGTCTTGTGAACTTGCAAATCCAGCTGCCTGCAAGTAACTTGAATTGGGCAGGAGAAGGAGATTGAAGTTGTTAATATAGAGCTGGAGGAGTTATCCTGTTGACCTTAAAACCTGTTACACTTGAAATGATTGTCCTCGGGTACCTTAAGGCTTCCAGTTTGAAAGGATTTGAGTTTCACTGTGTTGTCTCATGTGAGGCATTTGTTTTTGTTTATAGCCTATCGGAGTATCAAAGAAAATACAGAAAGTACAGCATGTTATTTTAAACCACCTCTTAATTGAATTTAAAGAACAGTTACTGTGATATAAACGTATATGTATTGTGATAGAAGATTTTAGCTATATCGCCCACCCCTAGTCTATTGTATGAATTGATGTCCTAAAACGTTGGCCATCCGTCAGGTTGAGAGATGTCAAAACTGGGGGCAAACTACTGTAACTTTATGTGATTCACACTCCTGTCCTGTTGGCGGTGTGTGCATATAAAGTAGCTTTTGTGCAATCTTACCTTGATACCAGAGCTGGCATATACAGTTCTGTTATTCAGAGCTCCACACTCGGAGCAGCAGATGGTAACGTTACTCGGGGCATTCAGCCTGAGGAGACTTTCTTAACTTCCATCATCCCCACCTTCCTTTGCTGACAGCATACAGCTCCAATCCTTTGCACAATAGAAACATACATTCCACACATGTTTCAGTGATGTTATTACAATAGTCGGTAGAAGCAACTTCCTTAAGCCTCGACTCATTTAGCCTTCCCTGCAGCTGAACTACTGTTAAGGCTTCCTTGGCAGGTGTCATGAAGAGCCTTTCATCATGACAGTTCTTTTATAAATGTTTTAGTATGTGTAGTTACTGCTGTATATAATGTGCATACTTGTGAAGTGATTAAGAGATTTGAGTGCACAATAAAATGCTTACTGCTAAGATGAACGCTGGGTGTGTTTTACTCCCCAAAGCCAAATAACTCTGTTAGTGTCTTTGTCTGAAACAAAGTGTACGAGGCCTTTCTTTCAGTGGGTCAGGGCAGGTGCTTGGCACTGTTTTGTCTAATGCCTCCACACAGTTTCTGTCTGCTGTTGCTACTAGTCACATCACCTGACTGTCAGTCTGTACATTTGTGTTTTGGATATGATTCTAAGAGTTTATTTAATTTGTTGCTTGGGTCACATCCTTCTAAAGCCATCAATCCTAGACGAAAATATCAGAGCATTAAACTCCCTCTGCAGCTGTTTACAGTAAAGTGCTCCTGTGCCATCAATGATTTATGTAGTCAAGCCTTTGTGGACAGAGACAAACATGGCATTGTATGGTACAGTACCTCTGGTATTTGCAAATGTCATTTGCGGCCATTTCTATTTTGCATCACCAAGAGGGCCCCATCCTAAAATATGACTTCCTATTTTCTGTAAACCTACCTGACGTCCATGTGAAACAAAGGTCTGCCTCTGAGAGAACAGCTCTCTCCTTTGACTATCTGAAAAGCCATCTTATCACTTTACTGTAGGAAAGGTCTTTGTTTGTAGTGTTGGATGGAGCCATGAGGAAATGCACTGGTGAATAACACTGATGTCAGATCAAACCGATTACAGGAGACGATTTGCATGGCTGTCATTAATTCCTCTTTTATCAGTAGCTGCTGGGCTAAGTTTAGTTTGACGTAGCTACTCCCACTTATGTTTCAGAACAGACATAAACAGTCAGGGGTTGTTTGATGAAAGATAAAACTTGTTAATAAATTTGAACATTTTTTGCATAGGCAGTTTCATGCCAGTGTATCGGTTTGAGGTTTTACAGTTGTGCTCAGGCAGTCATGTGCTGCATGTGTTTCCCTGCTGGTCTAGGACTAATATTTTACCTATCAAACTCCCTAAATAAATGATGTTGAAGGTGATAAAAGACGCATTGGTTAATGTGTTCTGTTTCCCACGGAAGTGACACACATAGTTTTGATAAATAGCTCTTTGTAAGTGAGTCACTTATCTGTTGTTAATTTGTGCACTTTACCAGCAAAGAAATGAGTAAGTATTAAGCCCGGAAAAATCTGGCCTAATTTGGCCCAGGTTCTCAAGGTTTGGATCTTACGCACACTCATACGCCAGAACTGAACTTTAGCTGCAATGTGTCATTTTCGAGATGATTAACTGTAGCATATCCTCATACCATAGACAGCCACAGTGCTGTTTCACACCACTGCTGTTCTGCATTCACTCTGACTAAATGTGCTGCCTTTTTGGTTCATCTCTCTGTACAAACCGAGATGAATCACGGAAAAAACGTGTTGCCTCTCTTTTAGTTGCCACAGCAGGGAGTCTTAGCGGTTAGCTCACTGGTTGTGATGATCTTTGGCGTAAAGTAAGGGAAGCTTTTAGCAGTTAGCCTAGCAGCCAAACGACTATCAGTTCTGGCAACGGAAAACACATTTCATTCTTCAGAGGTTGCGGGTGTTTCAGCTTCAATTACATTTGCCTACACTTGTAGCTTGCGGCTCTATGTACAGATATACACACACACACACACACACACACACACACAAATAGCAGTGCATCATGGTTATTTATGTCACTGCGGTATCACTGAGCAGCCGACTCATGTAGTCCTCACACTATTAGATTATGGTGATTAGCATGACACAACCCACTAGCTTCTCTGCCCTGCAGGGTACAACAAGCACTTGCTGTTTATGCACACAGAAATAAATGAGCTCAGATATGCACTAAGATATGGCTAGGCAACTGTGTAGAAAGGATTAAGCTAAAAAAAAAAAAAAAAGTCCCGTTGTTGGTTGTTTTTTTTTACAATCTTTATTTTCTCCTACACAATAATCTGAGTTCAAGTCTGTCTAATTGATTAGAAAGATAACAGCTTTGAAAGAGAGATTAGATTTATGTCAAAATGCACATGTTGGGCTGAATTTTGCACGGGTGCACAGCTGAATTTATATTTTTATTTAATTTATTTATTTTTATTCAGGAGCTTGTGTAAGGAAGCAGTTAAGTGTGTTTGGGTCATTGCTTAAGTGCAGTGTGTGTTGTGTGCTGTCATGGCTGTTTCCTGATGGAGATCTGGACTGAAGCCAGTTCCAGAGAGTTAAATTTATAAAGTGATGACGAGGGCAGAATGGGAAGCCAAAAATTCAAACACATTATCCCCTGTGTTTCCCGGTACAGCAGCTACATTTATTTTTAAATTTTGTATATATATTTTTTGTAAGCATTATTAAATTCAGTGTCCAAAATAGTATAAACTCCTGTAAAACGAAGCAGCTGCTCTTTTTCCCTTTGCACGTGTGACAAGAAAAAGAGATGAATCCAGATGCAACTTAATTTCACAAGCTTTCTTGATAAGGGATTATCAAGACTGCACCTAAATTTGATCTGACAGACACTGGAAAAGGGCATGATCTTGAGAGCCACAATGGAGTGTTTGAGCATCACTGAGAGGGGTGTTCTTTTTTTTTTTTATTTCTTGACATTGTAGTGATAAGAAAATTGATGGTAAAATACTTAAATATCTTAAATATTTTGTTTTGAATAATTTCTTAAATTTAGCTAGAGGATTAGAAGTCAATTTGCTTTAGGGTTAAAGTACTATCTTCACAATTTGTTTAAAATCTTTCATATGCAATATTTCCATTCATTTGGAATAACTATGAGCAACTGTGATCAGAGCCTGTGATGACGGCACAGTGTGCACAGTGTGCATGCTTTGCATATGACCAAACCAGCATAGAAAAAACTGTGCTGACGTGTTGGAATTCTCATCATGTTACCTGTAGCAAAGGCCCTTTCACATGCTCCACTTGTTCTAATCAAATTACTTTTACTGTGTTGTCTCTTACTATTTCTATCTGCAATATTTAAAATAATCCACTGGTCAAGAAAGAAAGAAAAATGTCGTATAAACAGATGTTATGAAAAACTTTAATTAAATTAAATTCAACTGCTTTCCATAGGTCCACAGTGATCCAAAGATGTTATGAATATTGGTCTACTTTTAGTTGTCCTCAGGGTACTTAGTCCTGATGTAGCTTAGCTCATCTTATGAATTGTTGAGGATAACTTTTGGTAGCTTTGTTGCAGGGATCAGCTGGTGTTTGATCTGCACTTCCCTTTTAGCCTTGAGCAGAAAAGATAATACAGCTGCATGATGATATTACAGCTACTTGTGACTCTGCCAATCCAGACAGGCTCTCATTCTGTAAGGTTGACCCTCACTTGCTGTGCTGCGGTGTATTAGCGCAGTGCGGTGCTGGCTGGCTAGCTGCGCTACTTTATCACAGCCAGCAGGAAACAGGAAGGGAGCAGCCAGCTGCAAGGTCAGAGGTCAATCTATAGCATGAGGGGGATGGTGGACAAAAAAACTAGTGTTCAGTAAAAAAAAGGGGTTGGCTTGTTGCCATGGTTGTGGTTAAGAATGAGTGAGAGCCGGAAAAAGAAATAACTATAGACATATGACAGTCCAGAGTAGGTCAGCAAACCATTCTCTGTACGGATGTGTCTGCATTGTCTGTGGTGGCACAGCAGCTTAAAGAGCAGCAACAGTTGTAGGAGTGCTGGCTACTGCCCAGTACACACACACACACACACACACACACACACACACACACACACACACACACACACACACACACACACTGACACAAACACACACACACACACATCACAGAGCTGGTATTGTAGGATGGAGAGGGACACTGGCTGAGAGAGATGGAGAGATGCTAAAACCGATATCAGCTTGTCCTGCTCTGTATGAGATTAGATTTGAACCTGTTCTAAGAGTTTCAAAATATCATTCAGCATGCCTTTTAAAAAGCTCTCTCTCTCTATACAGACAAAAAGACACAACAAAGTCTCATTCACTGTGCAAATCTTGTGCCAGAGACAGCTGTGCCACCCTGAGCTTGATGCCAGTCAGGCCAGTGTTCGTGATCACATTCATTCTCTCTCTGTCTGTCTCTGGAGTCACACATATATGGATGTTAGATGTTTCACAAAGTCTATGTGGACTCACTGTGCATTTATGCCATTTGTAGAATATAACCTACAATCGTGGATATCAATTTTTTTGTCTGCGTTTCCAAAAAAATATTGACCCGAGGCTTGTGACCCCTGGACATTGTTCCCACTTATACACTGAAGTATAGTATCACATGTTCTGGGATTGTGTTAGCCACTTTACATAAAACGTCCTCTGCTTTTGCTTCTACGGTAGCGTGACTGTCTTTTGCCTAAACAGCTCTTCCTGTGTGTTCACAACTCAACAAGTTTATCACTGTGTTCTTTATTTGGCTTTGGGCTTGGAAAATCTATTTTCTAAATCAGCTTCTTATAACGACCGATAGGCTCCTACAGTACAATGTTAATCATTTCAGGATTTTTTTTTTAAGAATCATCCACTAGTTCCCACTTTTTCCATGGTGATGGCTTGCTGTATTTTTCTGTTTTACATACTTGTAAACTGAGTATCTTTCAGTTTTGGATTACTGGTTGAGATATCTTGATGAACATTTTTTTCCCTTTTTTCCCCATTCAAAACAATTCTTCCACAATGTCATCAGCAGATTATTTTTTGTTCAAAAATCTCAGCATTGATACATGGATGTAAAAACTGAAACACAAAGACATTTAGAAGCCACTGCTCATGCTGTTAGTGGCTAGCTAGCTAAATAGCAGCTCTCCGTTTAGTGTTTTCCAATGTTTATCAGGGCGGCAACACTAATTATACATTCATTGCACCCCGTCTATGCCCTTGTGCCTGTACATTAATTAAACGCCTGTTTGTTAGTTTGTTGGTTTAGGTGAACTGGGTGGAAGTGTCTGCTTCTTGTTCCTTCTCACAGAGCTGCAGCTTACAGCTGAATGTTGTCCATAAAGATATTTAGATGGACTTCAGAAGGGTGCCTTTCTGTCTGTTGAATCATTGTATAATCCTGCCAAGATGTTGCCTCTTCAGATCACAAAATATTGTGCTCAGAGGCTGGGGCCTGGAGTGAGTACCTTCAAACATATCATTGGCATACAGTACAGGCCAAAAGTTTGGACACACCTCAATGAGTTTCCTTTATTTTCATGACTATTTACATTGTAGATTCATCAAAACTATTAATGAACACATATGGAATTATGTACTTAACAAAAAAGTGTGAAATAACTGAAAACATGTCTTATATTCTAGTAAGCAAAGGATGGTTACTTTGAGGAATCTAAAATACAAGACATGTTTTCAGTTATTTCACACTTTTTTGTTAAGTACATAATTTATGTATTCATTCATAGTTTTGATGCCTTCAGTGAGAATCTACAATGTAAATAGTCATGAAAATAAAGAAAACGCATTGAATGAGAAGGTGTGTGTCCAAACTTTTGGCCTGTACTCTATGTGGGGGGAATTACAAATGGAATTCAATGGTGGGTTTTAAAGATTAGGATTTTATAATCTTGAAGTCTCAAGTAGCCTCCATGAATGTCTCAAGCTCAGAGATGAGGCGAGTGGTTAAGAGTATTCAAAAGGTGGTAAACTAACCTAGATGTGGAAATGAGAGCTTTCAGTGTGGAGATATTAATCCCACGGATAAACTTGAAAGAGAAGACACCTGTCTTCATGTGATTACCTTGTAGATGAAAGTAGGGCAGGAGGGGGTTGCTGTAACCTGGATAAAAGCACAGGGTAGAGAGAGGTTGACAGGAGAATGGATGAGACTGCAGCTTTAAAGCTCAGTAGGCCAGTAGGGTTAGGAAGCAGAAGAAACAGAGGAGGACCTCCTGCTGAGACGATAGCTGCTTAAGAAAATACACAGACATGCAGTGTCACAAACACTCTGTGATGACACTGGAAAGGGAAGACGATCACAACCACGGCTGCACATACTCCTCAGGGAAATGCCAAGAGTAGTTGAAGGTCTCATTTTCCACATTGCATCACTGATGAGGACAGCCCTGACTTCAAAGACATGAAGTCCCTGCATCTGGCTTCAAGTCTTTTGCTGTAGATATCAAGTGGGCAGAGCAGTTCAAAAGATTAGACATCCAGCTACGAGAGCGTTCACTGTTTGAGGATCATTTACTGCTGAGAGGGTATAAATACAAGGCTTTTATTGGTGCAAGCGTGCATTTTCTCTCACATTCTTGTCAGCTGCCTTTGAGGTAAACTATCACCCTAACAAGTACTAGTCTTTTTGGCAGGTTCTCAATGTACACTAATCTTATTCATCCATCCTCAGTCACCGTCCTCCTCCCTCATTCACTCTTTCCACCCCCCCTCCACTCATAGGGTCCATAGTGTAGTGTAGGACAGCTGCAGTGTAGCCACGCTTTCATTGCTGTCTGTCTTGTGCATGTCAATTCACCCTGCCCGACAGCCAAGCACAATCTCCCTCTGTGCTGCCTCATAAATCATGTCTTTCTCAGCATAACACTTCTAATGCTTTGATGAGGTGCAGGGGTATGGTGACATTGCGCTGCCTCGTTCTCTCGTTTCCTAGTCTCCTTTTTGTCACACCCACCCCTCCCTCTTTTGTCTTTCTCAGTTATCCTCTTCTGCTCATCCTCCTTATCCTGTCATCTTTATTTTCCCTTTCCTACTCTCCAGTCCTTTCTCCTTCCTCTGTGCTTGTCAACCAGCCTTTTGCAACTGGAATCAGAGCTGTTAAGTAGGATGACCTGTATATGTGTGTCTGTGAACACTGCTGTGTTGTCCCCTTGGACTTGTTACTATTTCTGTAACATAGAAGCAGCTCAGGACAATTCTCAGTGGGAGAAACATCAAGCAGAAATCTGGCCTTGTGTAAAAAGCCTTTATTTCTTAAAACCATGCATCTTATTGGGTATCATAAGAACTGTAACCTGTTTTTCTTATGGAAGTGTGCAGTTAGCATTCGGATCTCATGTTTTTTTTGTGTTTTTTTAGAGGTAAGGCTAAGCATTCACGTGGCCTCCTCACGTGTGTGACAGAACTAAATTGAAGAGTCACTGAGTTTGCCTTGTGGAAAAACAAGTAAAAACAAATTTAGAGCTACTGTCAAGCTTGTCATGCATTTTTCTTTTCTGGGAAATAAACCAATATACCAAGTATGAAACCCAATCACTTGCATGTTAAAATGTGCAACAATTCTCCACACCAAGGCTAGTCTAATACCATCCAGAAGATCTACTCACGCCACCCATCATTTTCACCCAACAACAGTAGCAGCACATCTACATGCCTTAATTGTTTCTTTTAAGTCAACATTCTATATCACATATCAGGAGGAAACCAATTTATGTTGGTAGAGATCACAATTTCAGCTTTTGGTCAACTGTTCAGACGAGCTAGTTTACAGCTGAGTGGTGAGCAACACGCAGTCCCACACACAGACACACTTGAACATCTTTCCAAAGCTACGAATGGAATATGAGTAAAGTGATTTCTCTAGGAGAACTGTCATCAATCCTGACAGTTAGATGGCACTAGTGTCAAAAGCAATTCCCAAGCAGAAGAAGTAAAGAAACAAGCTAACAAGCGAATAGGGAAGAGGGGTGTAGTCAGGAGTCTGCATGCACAAAGAGAGCTATGTAAAGATTCCTTTTTTAACTAGAGCCATCTTTCTATTTGCTGATGTGTTTTAGCTTCATTTATCTTCATCAAACACTAATACAAGGGGATAATGTTGGTGCATTAACTGGCAAATTAACTGCTTTCCTGTTTGGAAGCCAAATGATCTAAAAATAATATATGCAGTGTTACATATTTGCGTGCAAGTTTTAGGAAGCATATTTTTGCATAATTGTGTCACATCACTGCATTTTTTGCATAGCCATGGACGGCCAAGCCAACAGGAATGCTAAACAGGTTACTATTTATAGTTGGCTGAGGAAATCACATCAAGGGTGCACATTTGAATATTTTCTATTTCACTTAATTTCTGTCAGTGTTTTGTCTACAAGAGAAAAGTTCATTCTTCCTCATCATCATGTGAACCAGCTTATCTCACCAATGGCCAAGAAAAATAATTAATAATAATGAATAAGTTGATTATTAATCACCATTCTTGGTTTAAAAAAACATTTTGAAGTACTTCTTGTTACATATTAAAACTACAGTCTTTATGTATGCTTTTTGCTTGGGTAGTTGGTGCTACTTGATGTTTTTTTTATGGGGTTTTTTCTGCAAATGCCACCTAAACAAAAGAGAACAACTCTAGCAAGCAAATAACAATATAGTTTACAATAAACTGAATTAAAACACTCTTTACAGGATCACAATTGATTTACCTTATCAGTAACACACATGTAATGCGAACACATTTCTCATGTTGCTCTGCATTTCTCTTTTGAAGCTGTTGTATGGGCTGATGACACTGACCACGGTGTGAAGACGTGACTTCTCACTCCAACCTTTCTGTTTTTGCCTCCGCAGGCGGAACCTCACCAAGCTGTCGTTGATCTTCAGCCACATGCTGGCTGAACTGAAGGCCATCTTCCCCAACGGTCTGTTTCAGGGTGACAACTTCCGCATCACCAAGGCAGACGCTGCAGAGTTCTGGAGGCGCGCCTTCGGGGACAAGTGAGCCATATTCAATATTACGTTTCACACAGTGAATATTCTTTTACCCCAGTATTTCCAAATTAGCATCCTGGAGCCCCAATGGGTCCCTTCCAGGGTGTTCTCAAGAAAATGAGTTTAATGAGAAGTTACTACAGTAACAGAATGTTTAAGTGACATCTGAGTGCAATAGTTTCAGCCTCCTTGCTTTTCCTTTGCAGACAATGATCATCTTTTCTGGGACATATTTTGGGTTATTAAATACAGAGTTTCGGTTGACTAAAATGTGTCTTTTTTGGGAGGTTTTGGGCAGCCTGTGTGTTATTCAATCATACATATTTAAGGTTGTTTTTTTACAGAGTACTCACAGCTAAATCTATTCAAGCAATACAAATATAACTCAGCCACGTGGAGCTACAAGATCCTTTTAATAGCAGGGGTTTCCCAATACTACGTAATAAGTTAATTACCCCATTTATCAGATATCTGTGTGGTTTATATATCTTACGTCATCTACAGCAGGAACTAACCAATTTAGGAAAGAAAAGTGCTCAAAATTCTATTTGGAAGTACTGAAATAGCACTTACACAAAATAGCATTTGTTTTTGTCACTAATGAATACTTGGAATTTATTTCTTGCAGTCCATATCTATATTTAGTTTGATCCATATTAAAACATTTTGGTGGTGTAACAGATTCATGCACCAGTGAATGACGTGCTCATGATGCACTGAAGAAGCATGCAACAGACTAAGAAGCCCAAAGTTATAGTCATTTTCTCTGCACCTTTACTGAACACAGGATATGGCACAAGACAGCATGCAGGTAGTCTGCATTCAGCATTAGTTATTTATGATGTTTTGTTGTACGATTTCAGTTTTTGCAAGGGGATGTCGTCATGTGTTTTGCTCTGTGTGTTGTAGGACCATTGTGCCTTGGAAGATGTTCCGCCAATCTCTCCATGAGTTTCATCCCATCAGCTCCGGACTGGAGGCCATGGCCCTCAAGTCCACCATAGACCTCACCTGCAACGACTACATCTCTGTCTTTGAGTTTGACATCTTCACCAGGCTCTTCCAGGTAGTCCACACAAACACTGTGCTGTTCTCCTTGTCTTATTGTTGTGTTGTGAATGATTGAGAGGAGAATAGGCAAAGAAACAGGGGGATAGAGGAGACGGAATAATTAGAGAGTAATTCATAGCAGTCTGTTAGCCTTGGTGTTGGAAAACAAATTTCATTTGAACAGCACATAATGAACTTAAATTAATCTGCCACTTCTTTTTTCGGCTAACTCTATCAACTTGTTAGCAGGACGCCTGCCCCAATACTGATAGAAATGTTTGGCAATGTTTTGTCCTCTTTTTGTGTTGTCTGTTGTTGCTTCATAAGACCCAGAGAGGTCTGTTTTTCCAGATAGAGAGTCACATTAAGAAATCCTCCTCAAGGACAGTCATCATTATATGCGTTATCATGTTATTATTACAAGGTTGTACTTTCTTGCGCTGTTGGAACAAACAGTCAAGTATTAACAACCAAATGCATGACGGCTAAAACACTGATAGCAAAGAATTGGGAGGACCAAATCAGCTGAAAGAGGAACTGTGGCTTCAAACATTCCTAGAAACAGTCTTCGTGGAGGTAGCTGCATTTAACCTTTCTAAAGTTTACAGCAAGGAAGCACAACTGTGGAAGGTCATACTGGACATTGTTCTTCAAATACTTTCCCCAGAATTTTGGGCCGAAAACCAGAAGCAACACAGAGGTTCTGTGTTTCCTTTATCTGTTACTCTATTGATGGCATGTATTCTACTTACAGTCATGGAAAAAAGATGATATCTAGCCATTTTGCATGGTTTTCTTGATAATAACCAAAATCATTATCAAGAAAACCATGCAAAATGTCTAGATATCAGCTCTTAAATTAAACTCTTATGAGCTTTTTTTGTTGTTATCATTATATTTGTCCAAACAAATGTACCTTTAGTTGTACCAGGCATTAAAATGAACAAGAAATTGAAGAAACAGGGTGGTCAAATCATTTTTCCATGACTGTAGATTTTTCTCTCTGTTGAGAAAATCTAAACTTTAAATAAAGTGGTTTAGATGAATAATGAACAGCAAGGTTGAAAATTTGTGAAATACATCACCGGACAGCACTCTTGCAACACAGCAAGAGGGTCGCCGGTTCGACTCTCAACTGCCGCTCTTCTGTGTGGAGTTTGCATGTTCTCACAGTGTCAACGTGGCTTCTCACCGGGTACTCCGGCTTCCTCCCACAGTCCAAAAACATGCACTTAGGTTTAATTGGTGACTCTAAATTGCCCGTAGGTGTGAATGAGAGCATGAATTTCTGTCTCTGAGTGTCTGCCCTGCTATAGTCTAGCGACCTATCCAGGCTGTAACCCGCCTCTCACCCAATGACAGCTGGGATCGGCTCCAGCCCCCTGCAACCAGCATTCAGATATGTGGTTAAGGATAATGAATGAATGAATGAATGAATGAATGAATGAATGAATGAATGAATGAATGAACATCCCCGTTCAGAAATCTAACAAACTTTTGGGGCTGTCGAGTGTTGATTAATGTCAGTTTATGAGTCGTTTTACTTTGCCAGACCCTGACTCAACTTTGTAATTAATAGACCACACAAGTGACATACAGCTCATATGCAGGCGTAGAATGAAGCAGCAGGAAAAGGAGGGTGGTTAAAGAGAAAACAAAATATAAAGGATGGAGGAAAGGGAAGGCGGGTTTATCAGGCATCATCTTCAGAGCTTATCGTTAGTATGTAGAGCAAGCATTAATTTGTATCAGAATTATATTTAATGTAGTCCAAATTGAAAACAATTGACATTTTATACCATCTTATCTGTAAACTTAACTGGCTGTATTTTAATTTACATTGTCTAAAACCTCTTGCATCATATATTGTATGCAGCAGTCTATGTTGTTTATTCCCTCATGACATTATCCCCATCTACTTATGTGCAGAGCACCGACAGGCTTAATGAAGCCTAAACAGATTAGAGACAGTTCCTATGACACTCCCTCACACAGAAAAAAAACTCCTCTAAATGTCCTCAAACGCAGAATAGGAAGTGAGCCTGTGGCCATTTTGAGCTTTGTCCTTGATATGCAGTAGACTGGGGGTGACATGCTGTGTTTTTGTGTTGTTTTTTATTATAATTACTACTATCAAAATGACCTTCAAATGTTTCAACCAGAATCTCTTGGTTAAAAATTATTGGGGTGGTTATAAACCAATGAAAAGTTTAGTATTTGAATGAATTAATGTCCAAATAAGAGGCAACTGAAAAATACATGTACAGCTACCAGATGTTAACAAAGCAACATAAAGTCAGAACACTGCAATTGGCAAACTCTCAGTCTGTGATGACATTACATTAAAGGGTAAAAGAGAAGAAAAACAATATATCTAACATGAGTCCAGCCCTTGAGACGGTTCCCATTTGTCACTTCTTTTGTGCTAATACTATAAATAACCAACATCAGCTTTTAATTTGTTCAAATATGTTGAAGCTACAGGGGAACCGGATGGTTTAGCATATTAAAAAGAAAAGCTACATTTTTACATGAGCGAGCTGTTGTGCAGATTGAACAGTGCCTGTGACTTTTGCAGCTCTTTGTCAGCGTTGTGTTGTATGTGTTAATTGTACTTCCTTTCACACACCAGACAGACTGCTGAGAGCATTTGCGGAACCACCTACTCACTACACTACTCAGTCAGCTATGGAGTATGAATTATTCTATATTTTTTGCTGAAGTCTTCCCCCATGTTAGGGTGGCTTGGCCTGATGTGGGTCAAGTAGTTTTTAAAGAAAACATAAAGTTGACTTTTTCCTGCTCTGTGTACAGTATGGGAAGCAGTCTGCTCATGTCCATTTAACCTTCCTCATTCTGTGGCTCCAGATGGTACCAAATGAGTTGCATGCTGTTTTAAGTGTTGCAAATTCTGCTTTAAGGACCTTGTTACACTGCTTGACCCAGGTTGAAATGGCCATCATAAATCACACTGAAGTTCATTCGATGGTTGTTTTAGCGTCATCCCTGATGCAGTATGTTCCTCCATTACTCCGCTCCTACTATTATTGCTGTGTCCATTTACTCACACATCGGATGAGTCACCCACTCTATTTCTCCCGTGTTTGTGTTTGTGCAGCCCTGGTCGTCCCTGCTGCGGAACTGGAACAGCTTGGCAGTTACTCACCCAGGGTACATGGCCTTCCTCACCTACGATGAGGTCAAAGCGCGGTTACAGAAGTTCATCCACAAGCCTGGCAGGTGAGACATAAAGAGGCAGAAACACGTAAACATTCTCACACAGACACACTTTGTAATGCAATTGAAATAAATCTTTGGTGTCATTTAGCGTCTGTGGTGACAGTGCAACGATGTAACTGCACATTTCTCAACATGGTGCATATTTGAATATGCTCTGCCCTCACTGTCACATCCCATTCACTTGAAATATTTATTTTAATGTCCATCATTGGCTTTTGTAAGGACATGTTTGCACAGTGAAAGCAACACTTTTATTTCCAACTCAATGATATGCATCATGTTGCTGTGTCCATGTGTTTTCATGGGCAACAGCATGATTGTGTGATAATTTTAGGACTCATTTTCATTCCTGTGTATGGAATTTTATATATATATATATATATATATATATATATGTATATACAGTCATGGAAAAAAATATTAGACCACCCTATATTTTTCTTTTAATTTCTTGTTAATTTTAATGCCTGGTACAACTAAAGGCACATTTGTTTGGACAAATATAATAACAACAAAAATTGCTCACAAGATTTTAATTTAAGTTTGATATCTAGACATTTTTCATGGTTTTCTTGATAATAACCAAAATGAAGAAAACCACTGAAAATGGCTAGATATTATTTCTTGAACCAGGCATTAAAATGAACAAGAAATTGAAGAAAACAATGGTCCTATATTTTTTTCAATGACTGTATATATAGTTGGTTTCACATACCAGTTATGTTAGTGTGTGTGTTGTGTGTGTGGCGGAGGGACTGTGTGTGAAGGACCCAGGGCAGCATTGCACTGGTACCTAGCATCAATGGCCTGATTGTCCACTGAGCGCTGATGTCACTGTGTAGGCTTGGCTGGTGTAGGGCCACGTTGACATCACAGCAGTTATTGGTCACTGCAAGCGCAGCATTTTGACAATATGAATTACAGCTTACTGTCCGGAGGGTTCTGTTTGCACAGTGGGTGAAGAAGTTGTTTCAATTCGAAACGTCGAGTCCATCACCAAGACGAGTTTATTCCACTTATGGATTATCTCCAAACTCAATCCTTTAGATGTTGTCACTGCTGAGGAAAGTCTAATACATCCATCCATGTCATCTAGGATGGATTAATGTAATGCCCCTTTCCTTCCCGACCTCAGGCACATACCAGTGGTCTCCAGCTGGCCCCGAACGCTGCGGTTAGTGTACTAACAAAGACGGGCTTCTTTGCGCGCGTATTCAATACCCCTGATTTTTTATTCAGTCATTTCCTGATACAAAATTCTTAACTTGTACAAAGAAACACGGAGGCAGCAAATGTGAAATACAAGGAAGAGTGGTGGCATGGCTTTCCAGAATGATGTGGCCTCCTGTAGCCACTGTTTGTTTGTTTTTCACTCTAGAACTGGTTAAAGCACAGCTGCTCCAAACACCAGACAAACCAGTTAACCAGGATGATGAACAGCCATCCACACATGCCACAGCATCACTATACAAAATGGCCCATGGGGTTTTCTTATAAACCAAAAAAAAGTTATGTTTATATTCAGTTTTACTCACCAAAACACAAAATCATGCATCCATGAGATATAACAAATATGCTGAATGCATTCCCTCCTTCATAAAACATTTGTTTTAAAGTATTTTACTTTTTACTACCTAATTATGTTCCAGACACACAAATAATTATGTTATTATTTCTATAAATATTTTAATGGTTGTTTTCTAGTCTAATTGCACGCATTAATTTCATCTGTGGATGCCCCTCTCGCCACCAGATTCTATCATCACATTAAAATTCATGCTTAATGCAGAATAAGATTATTAATTATATATATTCAATACGTCTTTGGATACCACATCAAAAAGAAAGGAAGTCATAGGCACCCAAGTATATATTTTTTTATTATTATTATTTATTTTTTTATAAATAACACACACACAGTGCTGCTACAGAAGGTCAAAGAACACACAGTTGAAAAGTTGTACTTTTGATACTGTTGAATGTGAAGTTTTGAACAGTTTTGATTTATATTTATAATGTATAACCAATTCTTAGTATGTTTATGTATTTATATCATTTATATAGATTACATATCATGTAATTTGTCTTTCAGTGTGTTCTTTTTTAAATGGGTTATTTTATCTAATTAACTTGTCATGTGAATTGTGTTCAAACCTTTTTCAGTGATCAAATTGGACTTCATTTTGGTGTTTTAATGCCAAGGATATATTTCCAAGCATTATTCAACCTACATACAGTACAGGCCAAAAGTTTGGACACACCTTCTCATTCAATGCGTTTTTCTTTATTTTCATGACTATTTACATTGTAGATTCTCACTGAAGGCATCAAAACTATGAATGAACACATATGGAATTATGTACTTAACAAAAAAAGTGTGAAATAACTGAAAACATGTCTTTTATTTTAGATTCCTCAAAGTAGCCACCCTTTGCTTACTAGAATATAAGACATGTTTTCAGTTATTTCACACTTTTTTGTTAAGTACATAATTCCACATGTGTTCATTAATAGTTTTGATGAATTTAATGTCAATAGTCATGAAAATAAAGGAAAAACATTGAATGAGAAGGTGTGTCCAAACTTTTGGCCTGTACTGTATTTGCATTTGAATTTA
Source organism: Centropristis striata (assembly GCF_030273125.1). NCBI lineage: Eukaryota > Metazoa > Chordata > Actinopteri > Perciformes > Serranidae > Centropristis > Centropristis striata. Next base: position 38,070,250 of record NC_081520.1, on the reverse strand, counting down.
TTTAATTATATAAAAGAGTACATGCATACTTGAAGAAAGATATTAATCACCTTTTCAGTGTCAGAAAGGGAGACACAGTTCCAGCGTGTCTTACTTCTCATGTCGTTTTCTCCTCAGTTACATCTTTCGACTGAGCTGCACGCGACTGGGCCAGTGGGCCATCGGCTACGTGACGGCAGACGGAAACATCCTCCAGACCATTCCCCACAATAAACCTCTCTTCCAGGCCCTCATAGACGGCTTCAGGGAAGGATTGTAAGTTCACTGGCATTTTGTTTGGCACATGTATATCTGTGATTTTCTTGGAGGTTTTCATCTGGATCTCCGCTCCGTGTCTCTGTGGCTCGGCCTCGGTCTTCATTTGAAACTGTGTTTTATTATGTGTAAGTTAAGCTTCTTGTCATATGCAGGATTCTTTCTGTGCCATTTCTGTCTTCTCCTCTTCCCACAAAGCATGCATCCCTGCGTAAACTCTGATTTGCATTCCACGATTGAATCTGCCTCTCAGCTCTTAACCAGTCCAGCCATATCATATTGCATCTTCCCATCATTCCAGTGTTATCATAACCAGAAAAGAACTGTTGGTTTCTAATGTGCAGCTCATTCAGTGGTTTAACTGGCTGGCGTGAAACTCGTCTTTTAAGGCCAGCGTTGATTTCTTTGTTTTATGAAGGATATGGTTGGCCTGCTCCAACCTGTAATCAAATCCTGATTTTAACTGAGAAAGCCTAAACACTATATCGCCTGCATCTACAAAACATTTATCAAATGGTAATTACACCATCTGACCCATTTGTAAAGTAGTCACGTACTGTACATGCATCATCTCTGCGATGATATTAAAACACGGTGCCAGATTGAATGAATGGATTGAACAGATGTTGTCATTGCCGCAGCCTGTTAGGTATACATGCAGTATAATCATACCAACTAATTATGGTGATAACTTTTAAATGAAAAATGCCTGTCGAAAAATACCCAAGGATACTTTAAGGCTCCCCCTGTGCATACCTCTAATTTTATATGCCTCTTCATCTCCAGCTATTTATTCCCCGATGGACGGACCCAAAACCCAGATCTGACAGGACTGTGTGAGCCTTCGCCTCAAGACCACATCAAAGTCACACAGGTCAGAGAAACGTGCTTCTCAGATTGAATCCTCAGTCTCTTATAATATCTTATACATTCTTGCTAGTCTTTGGCATTTTGTTGTAAAGGTCAAATGACCTTTTTTTGTGCACACACAGCTCAGTAAAGATCTCAGTTGAAAAGAAAATCGATGCAACAGTCTAGTGCATGACCAAAAGGAAGCAGAAGTAGAAGACATGATAGAAACTCACACAGGAACAGAGTTAGTCAAGGTTAAGTATGACGATGCTTTTTTTCTGTCTGACATCTAGCCTAAAGAAAAAATAGATAAAAATTATTACTGTAGTAAAAAAACATCTACCTTAGATGATGTAAACACAGTGATGGTGGTAGTAACATATATAATTCATAGCAAAACTTGACCTGTGATAGGGAGCTCAGGGGCCATTTTCTGATTCACAATGAAAATAAATTGATTGACATTGGGATGTTTGAAAACCACAAAAAAAAACGTAACAGGTTTGCAGTTTGATGCATTGCGTTTTGAATTGCGGTTTACTCAGCATCCCAAAGTTCTTGTTCATAAAAAAAAAAAGCAAACAAAATAGAGCTTGTTTATTGAATTAAATAGCATGGGGAGGATCCCCTGCAGAAGTGCCCCTCGAGGTAGAACATTGTGATATAGTTTAATTTAGCCAGCAATTTTAAACTCTTTGGGCTTTAATGTTGAGTCATCCTCTTCTCTTAGTTCGCTTAACTTAAACAGTGTTGTGTTCCCCAAGTCATATGTCAGACACCACTGACAATGGCTTTGAGCGGAGTATAAAAAAAGTTAAAAATAAATGAGGTATTTCAGAATTTACTAGTTGTAAAGTTCAAGAGAATGATCCTTTGTCAGTACAAACTTCCTCTATTTTTTAGCAACATAGGAAAACCCCATCTTGCAATATTTCATATTGTCATTACACTGAAGCACGCATCATATGAAAAGGGTAAGATACACAACTATAAATTGTGAAATATTGTTAAAGACCGGTCTTGCCTAAATTCTCATGGTTTTATAAAGGTGTTTTATGAAAAGACTCATTTTGCCTAAGCACAAGACTGAAACTAAAAATACGCCCCCACATTTTAGCGTGGCTCTAGATCCTTCCGGGCTCTTTCGAAATGATCTCAGATTGTGTTATCACTGTATGATGTTACTGTGTTTAAGCGCTGAAACCTCAAAGTTGTCTCACCCCCCCCCCAGGAACAATATGAGCTGTACTGTGAGATGGGCTCCACTTTCCAGCTGTGTAAGATCTGCGCCGAGAACGACAAGGATGTGAAGATTGAGCCCTGTGGTCATCTCATGTGCACCTCCTGTCTCACTGCCTGGCAGGTAAGAGCGTGGGTGGACTGAACGGGGGTTGTGTGGGTTGATTGCTCCAAGTTAAGTGTCATTACTCACCTGTTGAGAAAAGAACTCGCTGCTGAAGAGTTCTTCTTTGCAGAGGTAACAGACATATAAAAGCAACATAATCTCCTTTTATCTCTGCGTGCTGTCACATCTGCAGGAGTCTGAGGGTCAGGGAACAGGATGTCCCTTCTGCCGCTGTGAGATTAAAGGTACGGAGCCCATTGTTGTGGATCCTTTCGACCCCAAGGACAACAGCGGGGGCTCCTGCAGGAGCGCATTTGGAGCCGAGGGTGCTCCATCACCCAGCTATGACGACGACGATGACGACAGACTTGAAGACCCCCACCTCATGATGAGCAAACTTGCTTGTTCAAAGGTAGGAATGTGCAAAGATTACTTATTAGAGACAAAAGTTATCTCGGTCTGCTTAAAGTTTCCAGTCGTGACACTGGGCAAGCTGTTATGTTTTTTCTTCTTTAGCATTTATAAAACATTAAGGCATTGGCTTAGTGGGGTTGACGCCCTGGGTGCACCTCATGGGTTCCTACTGTCCTCTTCTCTTCTCTTCTCTTCTCTTCTCTGTTTTTCTGAGAGACCCATCTCTGTGCAGATGAAACACTCCCTGCCTTGCCCCTTTTCACTTTTTTAGAGCTTCAAGCTCACGGCTCATATCTCAAGTCTTTCATCTCAATCTTTCATGGTGCCAATGTAGCAGCTTTTTTTTGTGCCTTTCGGTATTTTGATATGTGGGGCATTCTCCTATCCTCCATCTTTTATGTGCCTCTGAGAAACTCCGTTTGCATTAGTCTGCTTATGGAGTAGGCGAATACCTGAGATCACACACACTTTGATGTGGTCCCTGGAATTCTTTTGGCTTTCATTGCTGACCCGGCCTCTTTCTCCTCTTTGACCATCTCTTTAAATGTACTTGTACGCTGTGAAGTTCTCGGCTGTACTTCATAAATATTTTGTGTTGATTTGTGTTTGTTTCATGTTGAAACAAAACGAGTGCTGGGCCTTTTTTTCTTGTCTTTTCTTTTTTCTTCAGCAAAATAATGTCCTGCAATTTTAAAGTGCATTGAATTGCAAAACTGTGTATTTAATGCATTTTTGTAGGTAATTCATTTCACAGAAGGCACACAGTTTTGCAGTTGAGCCACAAATAAGTTCTCAAACTGTTTACCCTGAAAACATTACATCCAGCCAGGATGTATCTAAATGTGAATTCCCCATCAGTCATATATATTTCATTTAATTTGCCAGTCAAATTTACGCACATGTACCAAATGCTGGTTTTACACACTGTGGTTCAGATGGTAACATCACAGCCACAAGCACAATGTAGGGAAGTTTTTATTTAATGTTATTTATATAGACAGTGATGTAAGTTATTAACATAAAGTTGAATTTCAATTTTCCATGAAACAACAGTTATAAAAGTGTTTGTGTATGCTGTCAATTACAGTCATTAGAAGGAAGGAAAATCAAAATCAGCGGGTCGATCTTTCAGAAACTCATAATCAGAATCTGCAGAGAAAATTACAATTGTTGCATCTCTTTTAATAAGTTTAGCTAAATACTCATTAAGCAAAATAGCAATTTTTTTTAATGTTTCTTTCCCCTTCACCATAATATTTAAAGCCGTGTCATGCAGCTCTAGATAATGATACATTTAGATGTGACCACTTGAGGAGAAATAAGATAGAATTGTTGTTCAGAGTATTTCTCTTCATGCATTTACAGCACTCCTGTGTCTACTTGCAATCTAACAAAAGTTAGATTGACAGCAGAATTTGTGAGTCAGTCATTTCATGAAAAGTTGCCATCAGACCAAAACAGACTCTGTTATGATGTAGCTGATCAGATGTGATGGGTGTTTTGCTGTTGATGCAGGTGGAGCGCCCCCCGTCACCTATGTCCATGGCTCCTCAGTCCTCTCTTCCCCCTGTGCCGCCCAGACTAGACCTGCTACCACACAGACCTCCCAACCCCCCTGGTGCCTCCAGCCCCGGGGTCACCAGTAAGGTAACTAAACAAACACATGCATCTTGTTCAAGCAAGAGAGATATTCAAATAAAAAAATGCTTCAGGTGTACTGCAAAGTGCTGTGGTTTGATTGTCCACTGAAAAACTGTGTCACAGTCTACAGTTACAGTCTATTTTGCATAGATAGAATTTACACATCGCGCTATTATAATAGGCGGTTGATGTCTCCTTGTATCACAACAGCCGTTTATCTGATATACTTCAAACATGGTGGGTCAATTTTCTGGGGGCTCAAGGACATGCAGTAGTGAATTTAGTGCAATTTGGACATGTGACATGTTCAATATTAATTAAGTTTTAAATAACTGAGCGAACTTCACCCTGTGCAGCAGCAGGGTGGGGCTTTCTGTTATGCTAACAGTAACTATAAAGAGTATTAGCTTGTATTTTTCTTAAGAGCTGTAATAGTACAGCTGTTTCCAGTGGTAGAAAACAGTTAGTGGACTTACTGTGCAAAAATTACCATTAGTAATATGTTCAAACTTCCAGAAAGTAAAGAAATGCCTTGAAGTACATGCTCATTTGTAGTTAATATAATAACAGCCTTGTTGGTTGGGGAAGCAAAAGTGGTGCGACAGAAAACAATTAAGCAGTTAAGCTATTGTTTCCTGCCCAGTTTTGGCAGCAGTGACTGTACTGTTGCATGTTAATTGTAATCTAATTGTGATGAGAGCATGGCACCAGCCCTTAATGTATGACAACATATTCATTGTTTCCACGTGTGCTGCATATGTGCCGAGCACCTCCAGCCACAAAATGCCAAAAGTACGCTGCCATGCCCTCAGTGTGTGCCACGCTTGACCGAACTTTGCACAATTAATTCATGGAAACAGACTGAGAGCCGATTTACTGCTGCACACTGAGTGTTTAATGATAAATATCTTTTTCCACTCTGTGTCATTGCCTCTTTTCTTTTTTTAACGGAACAGTGTTTTTTTTTACCATCGCTCTATCACCTGCCACAAGTGTTGTAACATAAAAGCAATTTTTCTTCTTTTTTAATATGTTTAGTCAAATTACTCAAATATCCTGCTTTGCAGCTGATTTGTAGTTTGACTTCAATAGTGCATCCACAGTTTGGAAGTAGAGAGCAAAATCTGACTCAAATTTAAGAATAATATCACTTGTTTCCCAGCTCTGTTAATAAAATTATGCTTACTTCTGCTACCCCCTTGACAGAAGCAAGGTGTTGAGGTGACAGCCATAATAATCTGTGTATTTTATATTCTGCAAATGTCATTTCAGTTTGCATTTCCACTCACTCAAACATTTATATTATCGCACTTTTCCAGCTTCCTTTCTACACTTGCCATTTATCTACATTTAAGCAGAAGTCTGCAGATGATGAACATTTCCCTCGGTGTTGTTCATCTAAGTTATGTATGTTGTCGATTATGATGATGAATGCATACACAGTGGTCTTGTTGCTAAATGGATTATTTCCAGCGCAGAAGATAACGGCACTGAGTTTTCTTTGATTTCACATCAATATATTATGTAGGCTAATGAGCTCCCTCCATCTCTGTTTCTCCCCTCCAGGCAGCATCGCACCACAAAGACAAGCCTCTTCCCCTCCCGCCAGCGATGAGGGGTCTCCCCCCTCCTCCTCCTCCAGACCGCCCCCACACAGCGGCGGCGGCGGCCCCTGAAGGATGGCTGCAGCGGCGGCCCCTGCCCTGCACCCCCGGGGACACCCCACGAGATAAGCTCCCTCCCGCACCCCCAAACCGGCCCATGTCTGACTGGAACTCGCGGCCCGTTCCCAAGGCGCCGACTTCCTCTTCCTCGTCGTCCTCGTCATCTTCCTCATCCACCCAAGTCTCCAGTCTGGGCGTGGACATTCGAGCAGGTGTCAGGGAGCTCTCCAACCGACACTCCCTCCCCTTGGCGCTGCCCTCGGCGTTGGACACACGCTCCGATGGACAGAAGAACAACAGCTCCCTCAGTCTGGATCACCAGCTGGTCAGAGAAAACACAGAACACCACACAATAAGCTATCATTAAGTTTGATGTGCTACAATTATGAACACACAGCATTTTAGTAGTAACTGTCTGAGTAAGAGAACCAAAGAGATATACAGTACAGGCCAAAAGTTTGGACACACCATTCAATGCATTTTCTTTATTTTCATGACTATTTACATTGTAGATTCTCACTGAAGGCATCACAACTATGAATGAACACATATGGAATTATGTACTTAACAAAAAAAGTGTGAAATAACTGAAAACATGTCTTGTATTTTAGATTCCTCGAAGTAGCCACCCTTTGCTTACTAGAATATAAGACATGTTTTCAGTGATTTCACACTTTTTTGTTAAGTACATAATTCCACATGTGTTCATTAATAGTTTTGATGAATCACAATGTCATAGTCATGAAAATAAAGGAAACACATTGAATGAGAAGGTGTGTCCAAACTTTTGGCCTGTACTGTATATGTGGCTCCACCTTCTAACAATCCAATTCAGTATGTTTGTGGGTTTTTAGATCAGTTACTGGCACTGTTTGAACAGTAAACTGTTACAGCAGGTAATTTGAATTAAAGGTGTAAAATCCATCTTGTTTACATGCATTTGGCCCTGATGTTTCAATTGCATTATATATTTTTGTTAGAATGTGAAAGACAGAATAAGTAGGATTTGTCTGTTGCAGTTCGTAAACACAACATTCACAGTTGGCCCCTCCTCCCCAGTTCAATGACTACACAACATATTGAGCATTTTGACTCACTATATTTGAATTTATTCTGTAGTGTTTCTGCAATTTTCAGAGATACAGTAGTCATTTTTCTCACTTTCCCAGAGACCAAATACAATCAATACCCTAGAGCAGACTTTATTTTCAAACAGCAATATTAGGCTATCTCGGGTGAATTGTTAAGTGTCTATTGTATAAAACAAACCATAATCATGATCCAAAAGGCATCAGGGACGTGATCAAAACTAAGAAAGTAAACTAAGTTTCCTTCCTTTTTCCGAACTTTGTCTGGGTGGAAGTCCTCTCTATTCCTATAATGTGATCAATGTTTGCTTTTATGATCTTGATTCTGAAAAATTCTGAAATTTCAGCTTCTACTTTCTTTACAGAGTTTTGCAGCAGTAGTCGGTCAAGAATATGACAACCCCAAAGTCAAGCCGTCGGCCTCAGCCAATGCCATCTATTCACTGGCAAATAGGTACGTTACACTGGCAATATAAAGACATTAAGGAAAGGAGAGCGGCATCTCATCTTTGAATGTTTTGAACATTTTGCTCACTTGGAGATCTCAAAGGCCATACAATACATATTCCAGGAACCTTGTATCCCCTCAAAACCATATTTGCAAACCATATTTACAGTTGTAGTGTAAATATTCTTCGGTTGTTTGTTCGCAGACCTTCTCCAGCCATGAGGCAAGTGACAGGAGAAGAGGCACGTGACAGCGAGGAGGAGTCGGAGTACATGATCCCCTCCTCTCGTCCTGTCCTGCCCCCCAACACGAACCCGCCTGTAGCGGAGACCCCCCCAGTCCCGAGGCCTCCACAGGCTCAGCCTCTATCAGCACTCCAGACACAGAGTCAAACTTCGTCACACAACTCACGGTATTCAGAAACCCATCAGCTTGAAATGACTGTGATGACTGAAGCACTGCGTCTGTAATGGTTGTTTGTTTTCTTATTGTTGTTTATTGTTATAGGCTGGCAATGGCTGAACTAGAGGATGGACCTCAAATGTATGAAGACATGTACAACATCCAGTCCAGGTCACAACAAGCCAGAGATTCAGGTATCGTGATTCACCAATCTTTGGATTTGAATAAATATTAGATTCACTCGGAAACACTCGGAAACAAGATCCCCCCATCATGTGGAAACATACAGCTACTCTGTTTGCATGAATGTGAATTATACATTTGGTTATCTATTTTTAGAAAATATAATAATCTACAGTCATGGAAAAAAATATTAGACCACGCTTTTACTTCAATTTCTTGTTCATTTTAATGCCTGGTACAACTAAAGGTACATTTGTTTGGAGAAATATAATGATAACCATTTTCCATGGTTATTATCAAGAAGACATCTCAACATATCAGATCTTAAATTAAACTCTTATGAGCTATTTTTGTTGTTATCATTATATTTTTCCAAACAAATGTACCTTAAGTTGTACCAGGCATTAAAATGAACAAGAAATTGAAGAAAACAAGGATGGTCTAATAATTTTTTCCATGACTGTATGTGTATGAATGAAACCAGGCATATGTTAAATCTTTATTTAACTGTATGTAGTCCTCTGTCTATCAGATACTGTCATGCTTATACATGTTTTCAATCCATGTCAGACTATTCAGATTTGCCCCCTCTGACGATGACCAATGGTCCCAGAGAGCCAGCAGCCGAGGACCGGGAGGAGGAGGAGAACGGCTACGACTTCCCCAAGCCCCGGCTCCCGATGCCCACGGCCCGACGGACCCTTTCAGAGCTGGGGGTGTCGTCTTCCTCCTCTTCATCTTCTTCATCATGCTCATCCTCCACAGCTGCTTTCAGCCGCCTTTCTCTCGATTCGGACGCTGGAGCCGCAGCACGTAAGAATCATTTTAATCCATAATATTACTTCACAAAGTAATTACTGTCAAAATTAAATGATGGGGTCATGTTATGAAAGCCAAGGCTAGACTCATTACATTCCAACTCACCTGGACATCCTAGTTCATACTTAAAACTTACATTAGGCCTTTTAATAAAAAATACCTCTACAAAACAACATAACTGAACAGTTAAAGAAATAAATAAAATGTGCCAAGATAGTGGAACTTTGTTGTATAGATGATATTTTGATTTATATTTTCCCAATTAGGATTATTTTTAAGCCCTTGAAACTTTGTTTTTATTGGAACAAGTTAAGATAGATATGTTATTACTCCATAGGTAACCATTTCTTTTAAATACCATTTTTTCTTTTAATTTTAGTAGATATTTGTACTTTGTTGGCTTCAGGGTTCTATGGCCATGTGAGCCTGATTTTCATTGGATTAAGAAAATTTGCAAGTTAAAACTTCTTATGGCTTGTCTGGTTGGATACTAGATGATACCGTGCAAGGTACGGTAAGGTAAAGTACGTTTTTCAAAAAATATTGAGACCAAAACGTCAGAAATGCATCAATAAAAAAGTATTTGGAGTAAGGTTATATGATTTTGCAATTTCCCATAAATTAGATATAACGTTTCAAATAAAACATTTAAAGAAAATCCATGACATGAACTGCAAAGTCTGGGTGAGTTGGTTTGGAATGACCCTCTGTTCATTTTTGACCTAAAAAAATGTGGTGCTAAAGTGCCCGCTCTGGTCTACAGATAGAATGACATTTAAAAAAAAATATTACTACCTAAATAGCAACAGTAAGAGTAGGAAATACAGTTTGATTTGGGAGAACTGTCCCTTTTTAAAATGTGGGCTTTTATTAACAGACATGACACCTGAAAAGTTTACATTAGTGGTGGCATATCCGGTAACTGGTGGGCAAGAATGTAAATGGTGCATCTGTTTCATAAAATGACTTGGATCTAAAAATGTATAACAGCAGCCTTCTTGTTCACGTCCTTTCTGGCCAAAAAGCAGAAATTGCTGATGAATCAATATCTTAAAGTAGTACAAAAGTCCTCTGACCCGGAGAGCAGCCTGAAAAGTCGACTGTAGCGTTTTCCTGCTGCCTGGTGTGAGGCCAGAAATTATACAGTTTTTCCGGAAGCTCTCTGAAGTGAATGTTAGACTTTGATAGATTACCATGCATTGACCGCCATACATTAGAATGTGCAGTCTCAGTGTGCAAAGGGTAAAGACCAGTAATTATAGAGAGCTACTCAGTGACGGCGAGAATGTTGGACCTCCCTGCTGCTGAAACAGCCAGGCTGGATTGTCAGAATCACAAACTGACCGCCAGGGTCGTGTGGAGGTTTGACTGCACCTAATGCACCATTACCGGCTTCATCACATTTTGAGAAGAAGGTAGAAAAGCGTTTATTACTCAGAATAATCTGCTCGTCTCTGCACCGAGCTGACATTTACTTCCTGCAGTATGATGATTGCTGGCTGTCTGAGTGTTCCACTAAAGACTTGATTCTTTGTATCTGAGGACCAATTAAGTAGCTCTCAGACAAGCTGACAAGTTCTCAGATCATAATTGGACTCTTTGTAAGTGCTGTACTAAAGGTTGCTGCAGTGGAAAGGTCAACCAGTTCACTATATATAAAGTATGATCAAAAGTTAAAACACATTCATTATTGCAGACAGATACTCACTCTGCTGTTTGCTGCTCTATCATCGTGATCAGAGTGCTTTTTGAATGAGCTGTAAATTATTTCCAGCAAAGTAAATATTTTCCATGTTGACCTTTTTAAGGGTTTTTTTTTTTTTTAAACTTAAATTTTATTTCAATTTTTGCAGCATTTACAAACATATATATACAAATTCACATTTAGTCTGCTGTTTTTCATTTGTGATCTGCTTAATACAGCATTAAAGCATATACATCAAGTCAAATATGTATAAATGACATAATTAAACCAAAGTAACACAAACAAACAATAAGTAATTAAATAATAAACTGTGTTAATGGAAATAAATCAAATTAAATTAAGTGAAATAAAGTAAAATAAAATAAAGGTAACATGAGATTATTGCATTAGTATGGTCATGGCAGGTCTCCATCTGTTAACAAATATATCTTTTTGAAGCCTCAAGCAGTAAGTTATTTGTTCCATGTGATAAATTTCCCAGACCTTCTCAATCCACATATTGTATGTTGGAGGGTCGGGTTTTAACCATTTAACAGTGATACATTTAAGAGCTGAAATCAGTAATATTTGTAAAAGATATTTTTTCCCCCTTCCAGTTATGTAATTTGGTATGAGTCCAAACATTACCATCTTGGGATCTTTATTAAAACTTTTTTTAAGGGTTTTGACGGGATCTATTTAGTTTCAGGTTAAACCAAAACTTGTATAGAGTGTTCCACATGTTTATATCAACTCTCCTCTTTTCTCCAGCCTTCTCAGAGCCGGTAGAAGCACCAGAGAGACCTCCAAAGCCCCTGCCCAGACGCATCAACTCGGAGCGTCGACCCAGCCCCGTCCCGCCCGTCCCCGCCCCACCCAGCAGTGGCGCAACAGGAGGAGAAGCCAACCCTCAAATCAGCAGCGAGATCGAGCACCTCATGAGTCAGGGATACTCTTACCAGGACATCCAGAAAGCACTGATGATTGCACAGAACAATATCGAAATGGCCAAGAATATCCTGCGCGAGTTCGTCTCCATTCCCTCCACCGCGCATATCCTCACATAGCACGCTCCGTGTGCCTCTCTCTCGTGTTTGCTCTCTTGCCCTAGCTTGGCCCAGCCTGGTTGGGTTTAGGTCGGCACAGCCCGGCCCAAAGCCCAAAGCCCATTGCCTGCAGCACTACCTCGGTGCTGGCTGACGCCCTACATCCCTGTGGATTTTTAACTGGCTGTTACTCCAGCGAGCTCACAGCATCTCTGGGACTCCGCGCCCTGCACTCCATGCGCTTTCAACAGTGTCTGGCCTTCTTTAAACTGCTACAGCAGGCCTCTTTGTTTTCGCGGGAGTGAGCGCGTGCGGAACAATGACGGGACAGCACACGGCGCGAGACTTTCGTTTTAGAATCCTGGGGAGACAGATTCTTATTTTTCATGTTGAAGCCTCTTGCTGAAAATGTAACCAACACCTCACAAATAAAACTAAAATGTATGTCTATATGAAAATTTAATATATGAGTAAATATATATTAAATGTGTGTAATATATACAGTACGTGCATATACAGTATGTAAAAATGACTTCAGCTTTGAGTCGCTGTTGGTACAACGATGTGGGTAGACGGGGACCAGGTTAAGGGCGGGGTTCAGCCCTTTCTCTCCGACTGAGGGAGGGTGTGGAGAAATAAATGTGAGGAAGAGGAAGAGTCAGCGCGTCTTCCTCACCAGGAAGTGTTCAGTCAGCAGCAGCAGCTTAGAAGACGTGCAGCAGAGCTTTTTCATTATGAATTCAGTCTGTTATGGCCTTTGATTAGCAACGTTGCTTTGGTACTTCTTTTTTTTTTAGAAAAAACATGCTTGTTTTGTCGTGTTGTATTTTTCAAAAGTAGCATGACGATGGTTTCCGGTCTGGACTGTTGTTGTCTTGCGGTGTGTGTTTATATGTGTGAGTTTGCATACGTGAGCATGCATGTGTGTGCGTGGCTACCAGACCTACTCCTCATGAACTGCTCCTCAATGAACCCCCTGTTCCTGTACAACATGAATGTGGAATTACAGTCAGTATGCTCAGACCCGTGCTCTGTAAACGTACTACTGCTCGAACTCAAAGGGCAGGGCCTAGTGTAGCTGTAGAGCCTGGCAGTGAGATTATTAGAGGACGTACTAATGTTGACGACCCTGCAGTACCAGACAGGCTAGTGTTGTGTGATCTGTGGTGGCTGAAACCTTTTTGTTTTGTCTTCGTCTAACTTCATTGGCTGGCTGGGTAAAAAATGTCTGTCTCCAGCTCAGTCCAGTGTTATGAAACAAAAAAAAAAAACAATGTCATTGATTTACTTTGGTAATATATTATTGTAATATGATCATAAATATTGTTATTATAATTCATTCAGAAGTGCTTCACTGCTGCTACTATTGTTAGTGCTAAACGATTAAGCCTTAAATGTACATTTGTGAATAATGTGTTTAACCGTTATCCTGTTTCTTTAAAGTGACAGTATCACCTGTGTTTCTCTGGTCCGTAATGTAGCATACTTGAAAGTACAAGCAGCTCGTGAGCCTGCAGCCCTCTCAAGCTGACGACTCTTCAGTGTTTTAAATCTGTTTTTTATTTTAATATATTCTCAATAATTCTAGACAGGTAAAAAAATAAATAAAAAGATGAAAAAAAAAAAGCAAACAAAATGCTTTCATGGAAACCAGACATTTTGTAATAGATTTCGGCTTCTCTTTCACTTCAATTTCCTTTCCTCTGCGGGAGTTCATCCCCACTGAAAGGCAGTGATTGCTGAGGCTTTTTTAAAAAGTAGGCTCATGGGTTTGCTGGCCCACCCCCAAGTCTACATTAAAATCAGTATTTGGGCCAACTGTAAGAACTAACTCAGGAATAATGTTTATCTAAACAAGTGGCGTTCACCCGAGCTGTCAGAACCCAGAGGAGACTCATCGGCATAGACAGCAGCTCACCTGCGTCTCTTCTTCCAGGTGACATGTAGCCAAAAGTATCCGCTTAATGAAGTCACACAAGTAGCCTATTACATTTTTTTTTTTTTTTGGTCACAATATAACTTGCACATTTTTCTTATTTTTTCCATTGTTGGCAGGACTAGAAACAGCAGCTTCATTTCCAGGTACTATGAATAAACAAGATAAATTAATGCAAGGAGCTTTTAGGTACATTGACTTGAACCTCTCAGCATATGAAGAAGAATGTTTTTTTTTGTTTTTTTTTCTGGGGAAGGGTGTACATCTTTTCAATAGCTTTTCAGCTCTTGCTTATTCTGGTTAATGTCGTCTGTTGACTGGAAACTCTGGCCATCCTTTAGTTTTTCTGTTCCTAGTTGCCTTGAGAAACTTCTTGAATGATGGGTAATAGACAGGGAGGTCCCCAATCCTCAATACTGTACCAATGTTTTGTCAATGCTTCGAGGACAGCATGTCGTTGTTGTTTATTATTATTTACCTTTTTTTTTTTTTTGCACAGTATACCAATTTGTGCTTTGATACTGTCACTCTAAAGAAAAAGCTCATTGTATAAAGTTAGTGATATGAAAAGAAAAAAATGGCTGTTTTATTTCATTTTGCATTCCTGTATATGTATTTTGTTCCAAAGGTTTTGTTTACTTATGTGAATAATTCTGTGAGCAGTGCCATATGTTGAGAGATCCTCACCATGTTTAGAGGAAGGCCTTGTTTTTGAAGAGAGTATTGATCTGTACCTGTTGATCTCAGAAGGCTAGATTGTGCAGTCTTGCTTGTATTAATCTGTCCTCTCTGCCTTGTAAGGCGCATCGGGCCTCATCTATGAGCGGAGGTGCTGATCTGTGAAAGTTCTCCTTTTGTTGTCTTTCGTGCCTGAAAGATAAACCAGGTCCCCAGACCAGTATTCGGCCTCAGAGATGCTTGATGCGTACCTGCCCCCCATTGCCCTCAGTCCCTGTGTTGGGGTACTTCAACTTTCTGTCAGAAGAGGGAGCCGTTGTTCCATGTAGCTGTGTCGCTTCTCATCAGTAAAAGGCATTCATTAACTTTTTGATGGTTTTTAAAGCTCATATCACTTTGGAAGTATGCACAGTGCTGTTAATAAAATGATAAGCAAAAGCCGACATGTGTCTCTCTCTTTACTGCATGCATATTCAAATGTATTAAGTTTGTAGATGCCATTAGTTTTGAGAAATGGCGAATGCAGGCAAAGAGATGAAAAGTGACTGAGGAGCTTGTCACAAATCATCTGATGTCAAAATCATGTCAGAGAAGAGATGAGAAGTTTTGTTTTGAAATGAAATTTTGAACTGAGCCATGTTGGTTTTGAAAAAGCTGACTCTTCAGAATGAAACACATCACTTTTTTTTAGTGATGATTTAGTGCTTTTTTTTTGTGTTTATTTTTTGTTTGGCCACAGTTCGATAGACAATGAGGGTCTTTATATCAGAGAGAAATAAACGGTTTCCTCAAGATGCACAAGCTTTTTGTAATGACTCAATCAAGTCTGGTAGACTTGAACAGTAACTGAATGTATTCATTATAGTCCTAAGTACATTTACTCAAGTACTGTTGTCATAACCCGGCTCTGAGGCTATGACAAATACGGAACAGGACACAAAGGATGTCTAGAAAATAATGAATTAATTAAACTAACTTAAACAACCAAGGTAATAAGTACAAATGTGAAGTGTGTAAGTCAGTCACATCAGTAATGTAAATGTGGATGTGTGAGCAATATGAAGTGTAAATGTTGTAAAGTGGAAACAAATTTTGAGGTGCTTGTACTTTACTTGATTGTTTCCATTTTATGTAACTTTATACTTTTACTCCACTATATTAAGCTGACAGCCTTCATTACTTTTCAGTTCAAGATTTAACATAAAACGTATAGATTTAAAGTAATTAGACATGTATCAATACAAATAATATAATATTTGACACGTAAGACAAATTGTTTTTCAAAAGAATCATGGTTACTTTAATTTTTTGATCTCCTTGGAATGGAGCAAATTACCGATTTGATGAATGAAGATAATTTTGGAATAAATTGGGAACAAGTTATGGGAATTATCGCAGAATTCCAAATGTGAGATGAGGAAGGACCCTTGCTCTGCAGCTCTGTAAGAGCCCACTGTCACATTGTCGCCTTGTTTCCATGTAAATTAACTTGAAAAAGATGAAATAAACATGATTTTCATGTGTTTGTAATTTGATTTTGTATACGAGTGTATGTGTCTTGTGGTGTTTGTTGTGGTTTGTTATGTCTGATCTATTTCTCTGTGGTTGTTTGTGGTTGTATTGTGTCTATCTTTTGTTGTATAATAATAAAAATGTTAATAAAAAAAAGTAATAATATAATATTTGGAATATATAAAACAATCTACGTATTTTTTCAACAAATATCTTGTGCACTGAAAAATTTAGCTTTAACTAATTCCTGTTATGACTTTTTTAGGACAACGTATCATTCATTACACTTAACCGCTTATCCGAACTCGGGTTGCAGGTCCAGTATCAGCTGACATTGGGTGAGAGGTGAGGGACACACTAGACAGGTAGTAAGAATATCACAGGGCAGACACATAGAGACAGACAATGATTCATTCTCTCATTCATTAGTTCGGTCAGTTAAACCGAAGCTGCATGTCTTTGGACCCAGAGGAAACCGCAAACTCCACAGAAAAGCCGCGATCCGGATTTTAGGACATGTTGTGCTATAATATGCATCAACAGACAATAATAGGGCCATTTTTTTTAATTTGTAGCAATTCTAAAAATGTAGATCTTATAACGTGGAGCTTTCTTTCATTTTTGGACACATTGTACTATAGCATGTATCAATAGAGTATAATAGAGCCTTTTTAGCATTTTGAAAATGCTGACTTTTTTGACAAAAATCAACATACTATAGTATGACTTTTTTTGTCTTTCTTAAAATTTTGGACATCCTATAACTTGATGTTTTCTGTCATTTTTAAACATATTTTGCTATAACATGCATCACAAGAGTATAATGGAGCCATTTTTAGCATTTTTAGCCAGTTTAAAGATTTACACTTTTTTCACAAAAATCAACATACTATAGTATGACTTTTTCTACTTTCTAAAAATTTCGGACATCATATAACATGGTGTTTTCTGTCATTTTTGGACATATTGTGCTATAGCATGTATCAATAGAGCCATTTTAGCATTTTTAGCCCATTTTAAAAATGCTGACTTTTTTGACAAAAATCAGCATACTATAGTATGACTTTTTTTTGTCTTTCTTAAAATTTTGGACATCCTATAACTTGATTTTTTCTCTCATTTTAAAAGATTTTTTGCTATAACATGGATCACAAGAGTATAATAGAGCCATTTTTATCACTTTTAGCCATTTTAATAATGTACACTTTTTTCCACAAAAATCGACATATAGTATGATTTTTTCTACTTTCTAAAAATGTTGGAAATCCTATAACATGGTGTTTTCTGTCATTTTTCGACATACTGTGCTATAACATGTATCAATAGTCATTTTTATCTTTTTTAGCCGTTTTGAAAATTGAGCATTTTTTGGACAACTTCTTGACTTCCGTTTTGAGAGAAAGTAAGGCATCTTTCATAAAATACAGATCTGTAAATCTGCAGAAAATCAATAATAAGTCATTAAAACATGTTTGTTTTATATAAAACATATTAACAGTCTACACTTTCACATGACGTTGCCAGTAGGTTTTGCATCAAACCTGCCAGTTGAGGTGGTTCAGGCATTTGATCAGTTTGCCACCTGGGCACCACCAGTTAGAGGTTTCCTGAGCATGTTCAACTGGTAGATAACGGAATAAAATTGGATGAATGGATGTTAAACAGGTACTTCATATAACTGAGAAACATTTTAAGCTCTTGTTTTCATTTAACAGTCAATCTTTATTTGGTATATTTCCAAAAAAAAAACCTATAAACAATGAATTTGTTGGTAAATTGGTTTGAATGTCATCAATGACATTAATTTTACAACTCCAAGGCATTAAAAGGCATTTTACAGATTTCAAACATCCAAAACTATCTAACAGTGGTAGTTGATAAAAACAGCAGAAAAACCAAGGACAGACTAACAGAGGGTAGGACGGGTTAGCACGGATCATACCTGCACATTACTGAGCACAGAGCGTCTTGATTGTTGATTGTCTACAAACTTAATTTGCATATATGGAGTCACAGTCATTTCCACCTCCTCAGTAGTCATGTGCTACAGTTAGTCATCATGTCTGAGGGGGATTCTGTGTCTCTCTGGGATCCCACAGATTATTTCAAGTTTCAGTCAAAACACAAATCTATTAATTAATTAAACAGAAACATGTCTTTTCCTGATGACGAGGGCAACTTCATGCCGTGAACCACATTTACCATGGGCCAATAATCTGTTCTACCCTCAACCTTCCTCTTAAAAGAAGAGCTAATAAAAATAGCTACAGAAATACATATCATTCACATACAGTAACATTAAACAAAACCACTGTTTCACATCTGCTTGAAGAATAACCACGAAGAAATCAGTGCACTGAACATTAAATAGAAACATAACCAGCAACCAGTGGTATTTCTGTAGGCTTTGATTGAATTTCTAATAAGGCATCTGTAACTTTTTTTTAAATTTAAATTGCTGTTGGCAATGCTTCAACTCATACACACACAGAGAAAACCTCAAAACTAGACTGTGAAGAAAAGAAACCACAAAAAGAAACCACAAAGAGAACTACAAATAATGTTAACCCTTCTATGATTGTTTACCCGTCTCACAAAAATATCTTCTTTATATTCACAAACTGGGGCGTGTAAAGACGAGAATGTTAGCTGTAGAGAAGGAGAAACTACAAATGTGAATGATGTGTGATTAAAAGACTTAAAAGTTTGTTTTCAGAGCTAAAAGGGAAAAAGACTGTGAGTTGGTGAGGCTGTAACTGGCTGCAGGGGGATGCGTTGTTGCATCTCAAGAGATTTCAGTGTACAGACTTTAGCAAAACAGGAAGTAAAGACAAAAAAATATTCAAAATAAAAACAAGACCTAAGCTCTTCTTGCTCTCCATAAAGAGCATCTAAACAAAACAAAGAAAACCCTATCTGGTCATTTATTTTTGGTAGTTTTTTTTTCTATCGTGTTATTTTAAATAAAGAAATATATACATAGATTATAATATGTACACTTGATAAAGAGCTGTTTCAGGCTGCTCTTCAGTGATTACTTTGGCTGAGGTGATGCGTAGTCGGGTATAAAAACAGTCCCTGGTCGTGTTGTGCTCAAATTATTGTTCTAAGGACAATCAGCAGTATGCAAGGCTAATTACAACCATCGGAGGACAGTCCTTGGTTTGAAGGTGGAACATTTGTTCGCAGAGTTATATCATGGATCAAATCACAAATCACTTCAAAGGTAACTCCAGCAGAGATGTGCTGGATGTAAAGGACAGTAAGCAAAAGCTGCAGCTTGGAATAATTTCAGTCCCAGTCGTGCATCATGATATCAACTGACAGACGACGGAGCTTTTCCATGATATAACTCTGGGATCAGGAGCTGCGGTGGAGGCTGGAAGGCATCGGCCGGTCTGAGCCTGAGAGGGAAGAACAGGAGCAGCTGTTGGTGTTTCTGCAGGCGCCTCCTCACTTCTCTACATCCAGATATCCACCGCTCTTTACTACAGAGGGCAAACACAGACATTAAAACACAAAGAGAGAGGGCAAGGGAGAGAGGGGGAAATATGTTAATATTAATAAACCAGATTCCACATTACTTTTCAACACATCTCCTTTTTTTCACCCTGAAATATCCACACTTATAAATACAAAGTACACACACACACATACGCATCTGTAGCATTTACATAAAATCCCCCCATTGGTGTTTCTGTCTGTCTGTCTGCTGATTTGCTTATCAGCATATATGTATGGCCACACAATAACCCCCCTCATACCTACTAACTGTCAGAAATCAACGTAAACAACAACTGGTGTTGTAAATATCTACTCTTTATTTTTATTTTTTTAAATATTTACCTTATTATATTACCTTATTTTCTGTTCAAGTTGTTTGACCTTTTTTTTTTGTTATGTAAATAAAAATAAAGTTGTCCTCCAAAAGTGGGGGGTTGGTGGTGGGCCAAAAAAAAAAATAAATAAATAAAATAAAAAATAAAAAATAATGTAACCAGATCAGCAGCATCATCTTATGCTGAGATTTTCAAGAGTTAACTGACTATAATCAACAGATTTAACCACATTTTAATACTTACATTACACACAACAATTCCATTAGTTAAAAAAAAACGTTTTTATTAATTTCACAAGTATAACAACAATTAACACAAAAGGCTTTTTTTTTTCTTGAGTGAGTGAGTGATTGGGCCAGCATCAGGCTGCAACACATTGAGATAAACCGTAGATATCTACCTGGTCGTTGGGAGGCTGCTTCTCTCCGTTGACTCCGAGGAGCACAGCTTCTTCTGTGTTATCGCTTTTCATCTCCACCACGATGTTATCCTTGCTGGACTTCTCTTTGGTGCTGCAAGACCAAAACAAAAATTCCATAACCCTTAATAGGGCACTCATTGAAATACTTGCAAATTCCAAATTTCAACCCTTGAGAATATCGGAGGATATTACATACAGCCAGAATGTGTAAAAAAAACATACGGACCTGGGGGAGGGGGGTAATATTTTTTTAAAATATACAAAGTTTATGAGATTAAAGTGGCAAATTTACAAGAAAAACATTTGCAGATTTATGAGATTTAAAGTGGTGAATCTGCGACAAAAAAAGTTGTTTTTTTACACTTTTTTTCTTGTCTGCGACTTTTTTCGTGCAGATTTGCCACTTTAAATCTTTTAAATAAGTGACTTTTTTTCTTGTAGATTTGCAAATTTAATCTAGTAAATTTGCAACTTTTTTCTCGAAATATTGATATCCACTGAAGTTACGAAATATAGTTATTCGCCTGATAAAGGGTTAAAGTCAGAAACATGCATGGCAACTGACTGCTGTTCTACTCAGCCGTCACGTTAATGATTCATTGTTTGGACTGACCCTTTGACCACTTGGGGGCAGTGAAAACACGCTGGCAACACAACACTGACATGCAGTTCATGTATTGCCAACTTCTCAGTTCATTTGATGAAGTAAGCTGAAAAGTTGAAGTCTTATTTTCACTCAGCTTCACTTTTACCTTAGCAGCTCCGTGAGGAAATATCTGTCTCTGTAGCTGCTAAAAGATTCACAATGTTCCCCAGCTCGTCTGTCTGCTGTCTGGTGCTGAGCAGGTAGTGTACAGTGGGCTTTTAAAGCTTTTAGACACTGAGCGTAATGTTGGTATGAAGCTGAGTGGGCTGCAGAGTTGGTGATAATTATCTCTGAGTTCATCACTCCAAGCAGCGCCACATGGATATGCTTGTACGACCTTAATTCCCAGATTCCTAGTTTGAGCATTAGATATCTGGTCTTTGTACTGTATTCAATTCAATGTAGGTTGCAAAGATTTGCAAATAATTGCATTCTGTTTTTATAAAAAACAATTTTTTTTTTTTTTAGTGTTGTAACTATTTTTTGGAATTAGGTTGTTCTTTTAAATCTCTTCTTAAAACTCACTTTTATCGTATTGCCTTTTATTGACCTTTTCCTTCTTTTACATTGTTTTATAAATTGTTTAATGCTATACAAATAAAATTATTATCATCATCATCATTATTATTATTATTATTATTATTATTATTTTTATTATTATTATTATGTTATTTAAAAATTATTAAACAATCCCAGTCTCTTATAACAGCTTTGTCCTTGTATTTGTTTATTTAAGGCCAGTAAGTGTTTTGATAGTTGAAAACAACAGAATATAAATGTTGGCCAAGTCTAAAAGAAACATCGTAGCTGGCATCTAACATCACATCCTTATAACATTCATTCGTTTCAATCATAATTAACTTTTTGATCCTTGTTTTTTAGATAGAAGACTTTACCTATTAAATGAAATCTTAACTGTCAAATAAGTGTTAGATAATCAATATTGAAAAGCTATTTTATTTGGAATTGTGTAAATTGATGAGGATTCAAAGACAAGATTGCAAGATCTTCCTCAATCCTTTAACTGGATTTAGATTAAGGGGAAGCTTTTTTTTTTTTTTTAAATTAAAAAAGGGAATTAGAAAGTTAAAAAACACATCACGGCTCATCATAACCGTCCATCGTCAAGTAGCTCTCGTTGTACTCACAGGTCTTGCTTGCCGGATCGGCCGCAGATCTTGCCCTTCTTGTAGAGGAAGTAGAGCACACTCCCTAAGATGGCCAGCAGCAGGATGCAGATAATGATGACTGCAATGACGACACCATTGCCCTCTGGTGGAGAAGAAGCACAACAACAACAACCACAGGGTTACTCGCCGTAACTGGATTATGAATGAGATGACGGCATGAAGCAGCAGGAGAGTGGAGACAGCATGGCATCAGGCAGGCTGTGCAGCATTCACCAGTGTGTAACAGATTGCATTGGTACGGCATGTCTGAAGAAAGTGCAGCACTAGCATCAGGTGACCTCAACCTGGCAACCCAAAGACAGGAAGTAATTCAGGAGCGTGTGAGGAGAGGTGTGCTTATATGCCAACATGCACAGGAAGAGGTGAAGATGACCAACTAAATGCTGGTTCGGTGTTTTGCTCATGAGGAGAGAGAGGGGGGGTCTGATGAATGCTGGGAGGTGAGAGAGAGAGAGAGAGGAAGGTGCTGTGGAGGAGAAGTGGAGGAGAAGTGGAAGGAAGCGCTTTGCCTTTGAGATGGAGAGGTGAGGGAGAGTCTTCAGCAGCGTAACGTACAAACCTTTCTTGATTTTCTTTGGTGGGATAGCTGTTTCTGCTTTGACTGAGAAAAACCACATGAGCACAATAATCAGTGAGTATCTGGATGTATTAAATAACTCATATCAGCAGGCCTGACTCACACACTCACACACACACACACACACACACACACACACACACAAATAGTTTACAGCTTCAGCAGAGGCCTGGACCGAACGCAATAAATGTTTAATTTTAGAGGATCTTATCTGTGATTTGAAGCTAAACATCTCGCCTGATTGGCCGACTGTGGTCAGTAGCACAACAGTCATTTCCCAGGGCAGCCCTGTTAGATCTCATTTAACCACCGCTTCGCCAGAAAATGACAAACCCAGAACAGTTTTCCTCTGAGGGGCTGGAAATTTCCTGGCATGATGTAGAAGAGAGCGAAGAGGCGGCAGGAGAGAGAAAACACAAGGCGGCATCCGTAATGGGAGTCAGGAGACTCGCTCTGAGTGCATTTGAAGCATCAGCTGCTTTCTGGAGTCACACTGATGCATGTGTGTGTTTGTGGTTGTGTATCGTGTTAGTGTCTAGAGGCCATAATGATAACAGGAATGATATACTCATTCTTCAGAACACTGCTACGTCAATAGTTTTCATCTGATTTAATTGATTATTTTTCTGGGAAATAGATACCCATTCTTATTTTCATATCATTTGTAAGACTCAGTATACAAAACTCAGTTTAAACCTCAAAACAATGTAACCTGCTGTTGACTTTGAAATGCATGTTTCCTTTTAAGAAATTGCACCATTTATCATAGCCAGAAACTGTAAAAACATACATTATCAACAGATTTTCAATTTCCAACAGTCCTTGAACAAATCCTGCGTTATGGGCAATTCTCTCTGGAAGAATGAACAAATCTAAGCTAAAAAAAAAAAAAAAAGGGATATTTCATCAAAATCACTTTATTCTTATTATTCTTATGCTTTTTGCTTAAAAAAAAAAACCATCAGCAAAATTGGGAAACCATGAATGACTCAGCTGAGACCAACAGTCAGATGACAAGAATTCAGTGAAACTTTGACTGAACTGTAGTCCGTTTACACAGAGCAGAGAGGAGAGGACAAGAGAAGTTGCAAGTGGAGGCTGTCAAAATGTAAATAGTTAAATACGTGTAGCATGTGGAGCCCCCATTTCTTTGAAAAAAAATTACTTTGAAAATAATTGTATGGGCAGAATTTATTAGAATGATTGTCTTCTACTGCACAAAAGACATTTTTTAGTTATCCCTTCATCTAGCTATGATTGTGCCGTGTCCACAGAGGTGCAGGACTTTAAATTGCAATGAGAAACAAGGCCACAGTAAGTAAAATGTGACAGGAGCAAAAAAAACTCTAACTGCTTGGGGTTCAGAGGGTTTATTGCATTATAACTTAACAAGCAGAAAATGAGGGCTATGCCAACAAATAAGTCAATAAGACACCTCCCAGCGATGACAGTAATATCACCCATTAGAAACTATAAATACCTTGCAGAAACCACAGTTTTTAATCAGAGTAATCGCGAAACAACACTGGTGTAATGACCTTTCAGTCATGCCAGTGTGGTAATTGCTGCAGCCTTCAGGTGCTGCAGTTTTCCTCTCTCGCTCTCATTCTTTCTGTCTGACTCACAAAGAAACAACTGAGTCAGACCGTGAAGGAAACAAAGTGTGTAAACCACCTAACACTAACATGCAGATAATAACCTTTACTGACAGCTAAAGCATCACTCTCACTCTCAGTCAAGTCTTATTTTCTCAACTTTTTCTTGATTTGACTCAAGTGGAGCGAGGCAGGCAATGCAGAGGGGGCTTGGTCTTACCTGAGGTAGTGGAAATGATGCTACTAGTATTGTTATTAGTAGTATTAGTTGATGTGGTGGAGTTTATGACTGAAAATGGGTAAAGGCACAAAAGGGAGGACACTTCATGTTAAAACACCAGGGGAGGGGGACATTTAACAGCTGCACAGCTTCACAACAACAACACTAAAGATGTAACGATATACTCAACTCACGACTTGATACGATATCCAATACAGCTTGCAATCAAATTACGACTGAAAAAAACACCTTAATATTTTGTCAAACGAAACACATTTCTGAGTTTTTTTCTGAGTGTGACTGCAAAACACAAACTATGCATTGAATGCATATTTAAAAAAACAAACATAAAACCTACAAAATATATTTTTCTCTCTCTCTAAATCTTTTGCAAAAGCCCCTGCATACCAAAACAACCTCATCAAGTCAGCGACTATTTTCACATAATTCCGGATTGGCAGCAGACTGCATATAATAACCTTTACTGGCCACTCTGTGGTATGAGGTAGGCAGTGCAGTGGGACTTTGCTCTTACCTTCGATAGAGAAATCGGTGCTATTAGTAGTGCTAGTAGTAGAGTTAGTTGGTGTGGTGTCGATTATGACTGAAAACAGGTAAAGGCACAAAAGGGAGGACACTCCATGTTAACAGACTGGGGGAGGAGCAGAGCACATTTAACAGCTGCAAAGCGTCAACAACAACACTAATTGACTTAGCATTAAATGTCTTAATATTGTATTCAATTGAATGTAGGTTGCAAAATAATTTGAGTTTTTATTATGGTTTTTCACAGCGTCCCAACTTTTTTGAAATTAGGGTAATACAACTGATACATGGTTAATTATTGTAATAAAAATAATGACAAAATATTCGTCAATTGTCTTTTTTGTGTCTAAATCTTTTAGACTTATTTTCACACACTCCCTGATTGGCAGCATTTAACACAGGTTCTGTAGATAACGACCTTCACTGACAGCTAAAGCATCACTCTCACTCTCAGTGAGGTCCTTTAACATGGGATTTGGAGTCATTTTCTAAACTTTTTATTGATTTGACTCAAGTGGTGCAAGGTAGGCAGTGTAGAGGGACTTTGGTCTTACCTGTGGTGGAGGAAATTGTGCTGCTAGAAGTGCTAGTGGTAGTGATAGCTGGTGGGGTGGTGTTTAAAACTGAAAACAGGTAAAGGCACAAAGGGGAGGACACTTGTTAACACACTGGGGGAGGAGGAGAGCACATTTAACAGCTGCACAGCTTTACAGCGTTTTGTCAAGAACAACAACAACAACAACAACAACAACAGCAACACTGATTGAAATGTTCAGAATCACAGGCAACAGGTAGCACAACATGGCAGAGCTCTAGGCCTTCAGACGAAATCAAAATAAAGAAAGAAGTGACACAGACAAGAGGGGGGAACACGGGGAAAGGAAGGGAAGTGAGGTGGACAACAGATAGACACAAATAACCAGAAGACAAAGAGCAGAGACAGGAAAGGCAAACAGCAGGAAAAACTCACTGGCTCTGATGTTGAAGGTCTCCGAAGCATTGCCGAACTCGTTGGAGGCATTGCAATAAGCGGTGATGTCAGAGGTGACCTTGATGCTGATCTGACTTCGAATTTTATCCTCCATCTTCATTTGGTTGTCTTTATGGATCTGGCACAAAAACATGCAGTTAAAGAGAGAGAGGTCCACCAGCAGAAAATGTTTCCAATTCTTCTTTACAGACTAAGGCCCCGTTTACACGAGGATAAAATTGGGTAAAAACAACAAAATATTTTATAGGAAGTGCCTTTCGTTTAGACGGTGACGGCGTTTTTGGGGCTTAAAGACGCAAAAATCTGAAACCGCCTTCCAAGGTGGAAAAGTTAAATACGCTCCGCCGTAGCGTGTCGTCTACACTGACAAGACGCAAAACTCTGATCTGATCTGCTCACGTCACGTATGTGTTTACGTCACATACATGCTCCAGTACAGGAAAATAAACAAACATGGGATTATTTCCATGCGTCGGACCTTCAAGCTGCTCTGGCAGCTCTAATAAACTTACAGGAGTCTTTCCACCAAATGTACAGGATATGTAGAGATAGTATTAGTGAACAGAGAAGGATCTGTAATTACCTCCATCACATTTTGGATGCAGCAATTGGTCGGAGGCGAGCCAGACGGCTGTGAACGAGACCTGGGAGATCTAGTGATGGTGGAGAACTTTGTGGAAGGAGTAGCTGATGAAAATGTGTGGCGTGAAAACTTCTGCATGCCCAAAGATGCTCTTATCGCTTTAAGTGATGCCGCCTGGCTGCATACAATCAAATTTCACACACTTTTGCGTCACCGTATGCACGCAGATTTCCTCCCGAAAATGCTCGTCTAAACGAGGAATAAAAAGTGAAGACGCGACGCCACTTTTTCGTCTTCTGTTCAGACCTTCCTCGTGTAAACGTAGCCTAAATTTAAAGAGTTGAATGTAGCTCTGACACATCCTGTCAGAGACTGAAGGAAGGTGCATCACATGGCTGAAAAACGACTAAACCAATGTTAAGTGGCAGCTGCAGGATCATTTTGAAGCTTTGAGATTCGAGACGCCTCTTTCCTGCTGTGGAAGCAACAAGGTAGCCCTGTGCTAAAGCATACTCTGCTTTATTGTCTACTTTACCCTAAATGGGACCATCATTTCCAAAATGAACATCATTCTGTGTTAAAGAAGATTTGAAACTAACAATTAGGACCATAAACTCATTACGAGAATGTTTCCCTGGGTCAACACATCAAATGAGAAATATGGTCATTTTCTCATAGACCTCTACACATTCCTTTGCAACCAGTGGAGTCTCCCCCTGCTGGCCATTAGAAACTATGCAGGATTAGGGCACTTCTGCATTGGCCTCACTTTTCAGACCAAGAGGGCAAGATGACATTACTTAGAAATGTAATTTATAGATCTTTTGCATGCTCAGCAACTGCAATATGAAATGTAACAAAAAGATGAACATTGGTTCAGACTTTCAGGTGTTAAAAAACGCCCTAATGCCTTTTTTCAATACTGTAACATTGTGGATCATAAACTGTAAACAAAAAATCGACCTGGTAGTTGAAGTCTTCAGGACTAAAGGCTAAGATTAAGATCTGATCAAGTGAGGACATATTTGGAAAATTGTGCATTTCTGCTGTATTAAAAAAGGAGGCATAAGTCCGCTGTACCTTTCCATCAGAGTCGGTCCAGATAACATTAGGAGCAGGATAACCTCTGACAGTGCAGCTCAGATCGACCATGCTTTCAAAACTCGCCTCTATCTCCGTGTCATCCGGCTTAAAGATTTCCGGCGAGCCTGCAGGTAGAAGAGCATAAAATTATAATGGCTTTTAGTAAACGGCCATGACCATAACTTAAAAACTTCAAACTATCCTGGATTTTACATAAATACAGCTTAACTTCAAAAACTGCCAAACTGACCACAACTGTAACAGTACCAAAATGTGAATGGAATTATCATAGAAGGTATACATTATATCAGGATAATTCTTGAAGATACTGATTAGAGATAGATAGATAGATAGATAGATAGATAGATAGATAGATAGATAGATAGATAGATAGATAGATAGATAGATAGATAGATAGATAGATAGATAGATAGATAGATAGATAGATAGATAGATAGATAGATAGATAGATAGATAGATAGATAGATAGATAGATAGATAGATAGATAGATAGATATACTTTATTTATCCCAAGCTGGGAAATTACAGCGTAGCAGCAGCATTACACACAGAGACAGTGACAACACAATTAAATAAAAAGAACAACCTAGGCATACTTCAAGCAATAAAATATAAAAATACAATAAAATACAATAAAAAATAAAGTGTCTAAAGAAAAAGTGTCTAAAGAAGGAGTATGTATTAAGGAGTAGAATAGAACTCCAGTGCAGAATAAATATGAATATACAGTATAAAAATGTTGGTGCTATGAAACAAATAAGGTGCAATGAACAGTGTGCATAAAAAACACATAAAGTGCATAGACAGTATATAATGAACCAGATTATTATTTGTTATTGTACAGTGTGATGGCATGTGGCAGGAAAGATTTTTTTATATCTGTCCCTATGAGAATATTAATATTAAAAAATAATATTAATATTAAAAAATATTCAGTATTCAGATTTACCTCTGACGTAAGCTTTGAGTGTCCCTGTGGTTACCATTCCCTCGATCTCAGTAACAGTTATAACACACGTGTAAGTCCCTGCTGTGTCAAACGTTGTGTCCTTCAGCATCAGAGTGTGGCCCGTTGAAACCTTCTGTCCGTCCTACACACACATACCAGGACGTAAAAAAATCATTAAACACATACATACACACAGAGGATACCAGTGTACTACTGTACTTTTCAGTAGATCAGTCCAACCTGGTCTCACAGGAATCCGTGAAATAGCCACGGATTCGCTTAACTCAAAATCCGTGGAATAGCCACGGAATCACTCAAATTTCCGTGAAACTGACACGGATTTCGCTACAATGCAAGTTAATGACAGTCATATCCTGTAACTATTCCAACATACAAAGTGATTATGTACATTCACTGAGTGAATATTTAGAAAATAAAACATATATTTCTCGCTAGAAATGTGATCAAAATCCATTTTTATGCAGAAACTAAGTCAAAATATTGATTTTTTTCACAAAAAATGAGAGAACTGTCCGCCATGTTTTTTGTTCTGACCGCCGGGACCTTGAAAGTCACGTGACTTGGAACAAACCAATAGGAAAAAATATCCATGGAATAGCCACTGAAAGACAATCATTTTGACGATAATTTGGGAATTAGTACACTTATGAGACCACATGTTGTTGCTGTTTGTGTAATTCAACTGTACTGTTTGTATATAGGTGACCTTAAACCAGACTGTTTCTGTCTGGAGAGAAGAGAGAGCGTTGCAGGTGGCCTGAAGCTCCTGTCCCTGGTCCACCACAACAGTGTCTTCAGGTCTCACAACAGCCTCGTCGAGAACTACAAACATAGAGCAGGGAGAGAACATTTTTAAAAATAAAAAAAAACGGGCATGTTCATTCATACCGGTAGATACTTAAATGTATTTATTGTCAGAGCAGATTCCTTACAGTTAACTTCCACAGTGATGTCTCCTGTGACCTCCTCAAAGGTGTCCGTGTCCGTAGAGGTACATGTGTAAACTCCATTGTTATGACGGGTCACATTCTCCAACACAATCATATTGCCATCCTCAGATAATTCACCCTGCAAAAAGTCAAGGTAATCTTACAACAAGTAACTTCTACAATTTGGACATTGGGACGTCAATAACTATCTACTGAGGATTATTGTGATGAGACACAGTGGGCAGTAGTAACTATGCCACTTTACTGACATGAAAAAAGAGCACAATAGTGTTGTTTTTCTTACTGCTGGTGTGTTGGCTGAGAATCCGAAGATTGAAGATGGCATATTCCCATTCCCCTTGCAGTGAAGCTCAACAGAGTCCCCTTCTTTTATCTTGCCCTTTGGTGACTCCACCCAAACGTCCACAGCTGTGGACGGGTCTGAAACAGAGAGAGGAATTCAAGGTCAGACCACAAAGTTCTAGAAGGTTTACGTGATGGCCGCAACTCTCCCTGTAGCAAACTAGGCTAAAACTCAAGTATTTTTACTGTGTCTTTCTGTATTTTATGGTTAATTCTGTGTATTTTATTTGTTTCTGTGGTCTTAGTGTTGCATTTATGTGCCCTGTGTTTTATGTGTGCTAAATGTATGCCTCCCACTGCCACTAAATGAATTGACTCACTGGGACCAAATATGTTATTGACAGATAAATCAACTGCAGTGCTTCTGACCACACTGGCAAACCAGTGAGGGATTGTTGCTGCAGTGCAGACTTCGGAGAGAGGGTGGGATCTGTGTTGAGTTTGTTACACCCTCGTGAAGAAAGGTGGCACACGAAAGGCTGAGGGAGAAGGCAGAGATTTTAATGGGGAGTGTTATTGTGTTTTATTTTGCACTGAGAAATCAGTAGCGAGTGACTTCTCAGCCCTTCTGATATCATTTTCAGTGGATATAGAAGTCAAAGTATTGAACAACTGAAGTAATATGCAGATCTAAGAGTAAGCCATTTGTGTAAGTCCACACATTCTTGAATCTCATCCTAATACAAAGTTCTGGTCTGTTGGTTATTTTGTCAACCTGAGGAAAAACAGTAATCAGTAGTCATGTTTCCATCAACAAATTTCAATGCACATTTTGAAGATTCCCATGAAAAAAGCCTGATGGAAACATCAAAATTCGATAAAACTTTAAAAAATGCGCATTAAAAGTTTTTTTACGCTCACTTAAGGTGTTTTTTGTATTTTTCAAAAAATACTTTATGCTCTTAACAGGAGATGGAAACGTTTTTTCCGAATAACTTCTGATGTAGCAAACATTTAACTCACATGACTGATGAGCTGTTTCCGAGCTGACATGAAAGAACAATGATAAGCTGCCCAATTTAATCCAATTCCTGAAGACATATTTTCTCTCATGGGTGGCCAAAGTTGTCCAATTTGCATTTTCTTTAATGCAACATTTCAAAATTTCTGGAACTTAACAATATAGAAACCCAAAACCCAAGCAAAGACATGAAGCGATGGACGCTCCTAGTAATATATTTTCAATGAGAGGCGAGTGGGGAGGTGCAGGGACATAAGCGGGAAATATAGGCAGAAAAAGCCAAAAAGCTTTTCAAGTTTCTTGTGGAGAAACTTGAGTTGGCTGCATGGAGCCCTGATGATCAAACCTGTCCAGCATGTGCTTCTGTCCATTCCTGTGGAGAACATTCACAGTGTAGGCTTTCATAGCAGCATATTAATCACATGTGATCACATATGGGTGTAATATGCTGCTTTCTACTTAGATTGATGACATGCTCTACATCAGCGTTTCCCAATCGTTTTTAGCCGCGCACCCCCTTCTATGTCCCAACCGTGTTGACGCACCCCCAATCCCCCACACCTTCAAAAAAAACAAAATGCAATAAGCTTTTTTATAGCCATATTAAAGGCGCCATGTTTAATCATGCTCAAATGAGAACACACATCTAATAAAATAATCACCATCACAACAATGCGGTCTCGCATTTGAATTAACCTGAACACAGTTTCAATATAATGCAACAAAGTTATGTGCAAGCTCCCACTTTTCAGAGCAAAGAGGATGATGACAGGCTCAGGATCAGAGGTAGAAAGCACATAAGTTGGGGAAAATATCATAATATTTTGAGCCGCGTTGAACAAAAATCGCAGCAAGTTTAAATGAGCGTGGAGCTAAAACAACCCGTCATCATAACACAGGTTGGAAAAATGGAAGAAGATAACTTCTTCTACGCTTCATTTTAAGATGAAGTGCATTTTGAATAGCCTGCATTTATTATTAAGTTGGGAAAATGTCATAATATTTTGAGCCGCGTTGAACAAAAATCGCAGCAAGTTTAAATGAGCGTGGAGCTAAAACAACCCGTCATCATAACACAGGTTGGAAAAATGGAAGAAGATAACTTCTTCTACGCTTCATTTTAAGAAGAAGTGCATTTTGAATAGCCTGCATTTATTAATTAAATGTAATTAAATATTACAGTTTTTGATTTTACATTTTACAAAGGAAATGTTTATTGTGTGGGGGAAAAAATTGAATTGTGTAATTATCTGACCGCCATTACATTTTTCATCTCGCGTACCCCCAGGGGTCCACGCACCACACTTTGGGAATCCCTGCAGTAGAACATAATGCGATTGTGATTGTCTCTCTTTCAAGAGAAACTTATGTTGTCTCATAATGTGCTCTGATACGGGTGATACAGTGTGTTTGAGACTTACAGTACACAGTGATGCTGATACGCTCAGACTCTGTCATGGCACTTCCTTCAGGGACATCGTAGTTGATCTCGCAGTAGAACTCATCATCTTTATCCTCCTTCATCACCTTCATACTCAGCTCGCTCCTCACTGAGATCAGACCATTGGATTGATGTGTGATGCTGGGCGTCACTGTCACACCTGGAAGGGGAGGTAAGAAAGGTAAATGGAGAAAGACACAACATTAACTCCCATTTAGAACAAAGCAGTGCATCTGAGGTTTATATCAATGGGTCTCACCATCCAGCAGCGGCGTATTGTTTCTGTACCAAGCGATGGTTGGCATTGGGTAGCCGTTTTTAACCTCGCAGGTCGCAATCTGTGTGAGAGGAAAGAGAAACAAATTCAAAGTACTACATTTTACCCTTACAGCCATTTAATTACTTTTATACTCTGATGTTCAAAGCATGTTCACCTTAGATGGTTCTTCTTCATTCACTGAGATCCCTGTTTTCACGGCCTCAATGGTGGGACGGTCCGGTTTTTCTGCACAGGAACAAGGAACTGAATCAAGAAAAGGCTACATTTTCGAAATACAATATCTTAGACTTAGGCAGCTGAATATTAGTCGTTTTGAACAATTTGAAACAGTCTGATGCATATGTAAGCAGTACTGAAAGGTTCTGAAAATTTTTTGTAAGGAAAGGAGTTGAGGTGTCAGTTGAAGGGGAATCAGTGCAAGGAGCCACGGTTATAATAGTTTTTCATTAGTTTTAATTTCGTTGTGATTTTTTGCTTTCAAATTAAGTTTTAATTAGTTTTTAGAGTGAGTTTTTTATTTTTTGGAAAATGCTTGGTTTTAGTTTAGTTTCTATTAGTTTTAGTGTTAGCTTGAGGTTTTTTTGTAATGGGGTATTTGTTGGGTGCGAGATTAAAAAAAGTCACAATAAATGTGTATGCATAACTTAAGCAAGTAACTAACTAAGTTCATTATAATTTTAGAGATTTCACATGCTGTTACTTGATAATTTGTTTGGAACCATATTGGCTTTTTTTTCTTCAATTTTCAAAATGTAATTACATCTGAATGCCCTAGTGCTGTGAAAGCCGTAGATGAATGCTCATTTGCCCTTGCCTCAGGTAGTTGGCCCGTTAAATGAGAAACCTTCACATCATGCAGCTTATAGCGTCAGGTGTTAGTTATTCTGTTACATTTCCGACTCGTTTGCAGCTCACATCCAAATTCTCTCATATGTTGGGAAATGGTGTCTACTATGAAAGATGCAATAAATGTAAACACTCAGTATAGACAATAAGATTTATCATATGATAAAGTACAAATGGTGGTTTAAAGTCTACAGAAAGTTTCTAGGTGAAGTCACCAATGAGTATGTAGAGCAGGCATGTCCAAACTATTCCACAAAGGGCCGTGTGGCTGCAGGTTTTGGTTCCAACCAAGCAGCAGCACACGAGACTTGACTCACTTAATCAACTGATCTCAGTCTTCAGACAGCTGATTGGTCAAACTGTGTGCTTTTGCTTGGTTGAAACGAAAACCTGCAGCCACACGGCCCTTTGTGGAATAGTTTGGACACGCCTGATGCAGAGGCTCAGGGAGTTGAAAAGGTTCAAAATGGGCAAACTTACGGAACACCTTCAGGTTGGTGCGTCCCTCCCCAGTCCAACCTGTTATAGCTTTGATGAGACAGATAAATTCCCGTTCGTCTTGAACTTGCACATCTTCAATAGTCAGCACGGACTCTCCAGTGGCTCCGGTCACATTCGCACTGATCCGGTCTGTGAACGGCGTGCCCTGGTCTACAATATTCATGGTGGCGTCCTGGTAGGCGATTCTCTGCTTGTCACCTGACCGGGTCACCTACAGGTCGGAGTACAAACGCATGAAACATCACAATTATGGACATTCATCTGTCCTCTCCATGTGTGCGTGCACCAAGCTTGATGAAACTCACGTAAAACCACTGTATTATCAGGCCGCCGATGCCTTCAGAGGATGTGAACATGCAGGTGATCTGAGCCGGCTCTCCCCTGAACACCTTCACTCTGTCCTCCATGTTCACCTCATCAGCCCACGCTGAAACAGAGAAAGAGAATATAGTCATTTGTCTGTTCAACATGTTTCAGTTTTACTTTATCGTCATCAACCTCACATTACCACCAAGACATGGAGAATTTATGTAATTTCACTCCTTTTTACGCCTTTTTTGGAGCCATTTACATGTAATCACAATAAGTCATTCCCTTTGCTGTCCAAAATCATGTCAAAGTGAAATATGTTGTTAATATTTAAAACTCACTGGCATTTGTTACTGATTGGTTGAAATGCTCCTTTAGCCTTCTAATAATAATAATAATAATAATAATAATAATAATAATAATACATTTTATTTGGAGGCGCCTTTCTTGGCACTCAAGGACACCGTACAAAAAAGATAGAAAAGATACAGCAATAAAATACAATAAAATACACAGAATTAATAACAATACAATACAATAGATAGATTAGATTGGACAGGGTAATTGTCATCAGAGGGTAAAAGCAGTTTTTCTAGGCACTAAGTAGAAAGATGTTTGTTGAAATGATTGCTGAGCCAGTAACTGAGTACTTTTCCAAAATCCAGCAAGATATTGTATTTAAAAGGAAGCAATTTGAAGCTCAAACAGATCAATACAATGTGGAAA
This sequence comes from Centropristis striata, assembly GCF_030273125.1. Taxonomy (NCBI): domain Eukaryota; kingdom Metazoa; phylum Chordata; class Actinopteri; order Perciformes; family Serranidae; genus Centropristis; species Centropristis striata. The sequence continues at coordinate 38,035,245 of NC_081520.1, read as the reverse complement.
GTGTGAAAGGAATATGGCATTTATGTGTGGGTTCACAATAATATTTCTGATACAGATTCATAGCTGGAGTGAAGATGCTGGTACCATATGAAACTAGACTCCTAAAAGACCAAAAAAAGGGTCTATGGTGGGTCTCTAAGGATTATGAGCTCTCTGGTGGACAAACTATGAAGATGTTGTCTCTAAATTACTTCAAACTTCTCTGTGCTTATATTTCTTTCTAACTTATCCACCAAAATGCATGCCAAAAATAATAGCTCATATTGGCCTATATAGAATGTCATCCGTTTAACCCTCCTGTTATGTTGCGGGTCAAATTGACCCATTTCAGTTTTAAAAAATTAAAAAATAATAAAAAAAATAGTAAAAAGTATTTTTTTTTTCATAAAAAAGAAAAAAAGGAAAAATAAAATAAAAATAAATAAATCAATTTATCTTATATGCATTTTTTTTCCAATGTACATTAAAAAAAGTTTTAACATGCATTTTTTATGAAAAACGAGTGAATGATCCTCATTGAACCATATTTTGATTGATACGGTTAGTAATGGACTTAATGATGAAATAAAAACAATTTTTATTGAGATTTTTTGGTTGCTGACATTTTTAGATAATTAAACATGGCCTGGGTCAAACTGACCCACATACATTATTGCTGTTCCTGAGAAACGAATATAACAGGAGGGTTAAAACATAAAGCCTACAGCTTCATTGACCTGAATCTGAATTGTACGGGATTTGTATCGGACAGAGCCTCGAGGTTAATAGCTGTAGTTAATGATTATGTCATCATCCTCACAAGATCCTGAATCGTGGTGAAGAAACAAACTCCTGCATCCACACCCTGTTGACACAAACTCAAAGAAGGCATGGAGGCAAAAGGAAGAAAGCCATGGAGGGTCAAAGGGAAGGGAGAGATGCTATGACAGGAATGAGAAGCCCACCCATGTCCACATTAATGTGCTGCATTCCACCATGTCACCCTCTCACAGGAAGAAAGGCTCAATTTACAGGCAGCATAGTAGCTCCACTGTTCCTCCATGATCTGTCTCTGAGGAACGACTGGTTTTCCCCTTCAAGGGTCTCTCGCCATCCTACTAGTCTATAGGAAGAGCCCCCAATTACGCTTTACATGGCGGTTTGTCAGTAGATCTACGAGATGCCATGAGAGCTGTAGCCTGGAGGTAACAAGGCTGCCAGGTTTGATTTAGCCTTTCCTGACTGTCTGCTCATTGTGTTGGGAGATGAATGTAGCATTATTCATAGTTTATGTCAAGAGCTGCTCAGAGGGATGTAAATGTGCTTCATGTGTCCTGCAATGACCTTTTTTTTTTTCAACTTTCCTCAAGAAACACAAGAGACAACACACATTATTAACATACATTTTACATTAGAATAAAAAAATGTATTTTCTTAAGTGTAAAAGTTTAAATCAAGATTTCCAGGACAGAGCTGTCTACTGTGTTTCATGGTCTTCCTCAGAAAATTGAGTTTGTTTAGTTGTCATGAAGACGGTTGTGTTGTTGTCCCGTGATACAAGTATGGAGATCAATCATGACAGCAATCAATATGTGACCAGAGTTTCACACCTGGACATCTCCACCAACAGAAGAAGGTTGTGAGATTTGGTTAACCCATTTAGGCCTAAAACGCCTGGAAAAAATGCCTGTAAACCTGAAGTTTTTTTTAGTTATTGTATGTCTTTTTTTGTAATTCTGTGTCTTTTTTGATAATTTTGTGTCTTTTTTGGTAATTCTGTCTTTTTTGGTAATTTTGTGTCTTTTTAAAATAATTTTGTTTCTTTTTTTGGTAATTCTGTGTCTTTTTTAATTATTTTGTGTCTTTTTTGGTAATTCTGTGTCTTTTTTAATTATTTTGTGTCTTTTTTGGTAATTCTGTGTCTTTTTTAATAATTTTGTGTCTTTTTTGCTTGTGTGTTAGACTGCATGTCTTTTATGTCATGTTTTATGCTTGGTGTTATTGTAATTCTTGGGTGTGTTAGAAATAGCTCCTTTTTGCCGCTTTGCCGTTTGCCAGGCAGCAATTGTAAATTTGAATTTGTTCCTAATCACTTGCCTGGTTAAATACAGGTTAACGAAAAAACTATCTGGTATCCGAAAACACTTTTCACATTCAGGAAAAATGATCAGATGGGTTAAGTGAATCACTATAGCACCGGGGCGGCCTGCTGAGAGCTGATTACCAAGCGGACACATCCCTGCTTCACTCGTGGCATTTCGTTCCATCATCATCTGCACGGATAACAAACATTTACTGCTTCCCGCGCAAACTAAACCTCTTGACCTGCGTAAACAATAAACACACCTCCCCCTTTTTCTCCCAGATTCTCCCTCCCTCTGTCCACATCTCCCCTTTTCTCCCCCACCTGCCTCTCCCTCTGCTGTGTGTCGCTGTTTACCACTAGCTAATGGAGCTGGACGGATGCTTTCCTGTTGAAGAAATCCAATTAGTCTCTCCAACAGAGACATTTCCTGCCCATTAGCAACGGAGGGACAACGCTGACTCACTCTCAGCATCCCATCCCCCACCTGAGGATTTACCTACAGTGAGAATTATGGTCAATTTACATTCTAGTCTGTATCAGACCAAATTTTCCCCCTCCCGTCTGACAGCTGGAGTCTGTTTGCTTATGGGAATCTCAATCAAATATCATTAGTAATTTGACCCGCATTCATCTCCACAGTGCATCAATCAGAGCGGCTGGCACGCCAAGGCCTCAGATCGATCCTCTCTGATGACCAGATATTGGAGTCTATGCACATTTGATAATAGTCCTAAATCACTATGACAGAATAAAGCTGAGCATCCCCTCTTGACAGCGGCACGCTGGGGAAGCTGAGCCTCTCTGGTTTTATGAGCTCCCCTCAGCAAACAATATTCCTCTCCCCTGAAGAGTGTCTGACCCTGAGACAACAATTTCACATGCTGAGTGTGTGATTTCCACGAGAGGGTGGAAGGTGTAGTAAATATCTGCTGCTGAGGAGAGGAGAGGAGAGGAGAGGAGACTACTTCAACGATGGTGCTGTTATTTATTTATTTAATTCATTTATTATTCATGTATTTATTTGAACTATTTTCACTATTGATTCATGTGCCGGCAGTTTATTCAATTAACCAGTTCATCTTGGGTTCAGAAAATGTCAGAAAATGGCTTCTTCAAATACTTTGAAGACTTAGATTTGCCAATATCATTATCATCACATATGTGAGAAAAGCGACAAATTTGTAAAAAAATTATAAATGACTGTTTGGCCTTTATCAACTAATTATTAAAGTTTTTCACTTGATGTGAAGGTGCAGCAGAAAAACTCTATATAAACCACATTAAAACTTGTTGATTTTACACTTGTAGTTTTTGTATGAATTTAGGATGGATGTTAAAGGTCCAGATTTCTTTTTTTTTATTATTAAAAAGCAGGTCTTCAATCAAAACAAATTCTTTCAAGACCAATTCTATGTGATGTTAGTTTAAAGAGACAGGCACTAAAATGGAGCATTTCGGACAGAGGGTTAATTTAAGTATATTCAGACGGACAGCTTTACAAAAAGTGATTTGTTTTTTGGAGATTAAAACATGCAAACATGTTGTAGTAGAAACCCAAAATACACATATTAACATGAGCAACATATGTCCCCTTTAATAAATGAGCTTTAAAAGCTCTGCTAAGTGGAATTTGTTGCCTTTGGACAGCCAATCTGCAAAAAAAGAAGCTAAGTGACTTGTAGCTGTCCCTTTGTGCTGTATTTACATTAAAGACATGAGTTAATCTTGTCTAATTCCAAGCAGGAAAATATGCATATTTCTCAAAATGTGAACTATACCTTTAAATGTGACTTTGAAAGTTTGGATTTTTCAGTCAGTAAAAGCATTAAAACCTTAATTTGTGTTGTGTGAGCACAAAAGTGAACACAGTGCTTTTTCTAGAGTGACTTTAGAAATGAATTCAATTAGAAAGAATCCTCAACTTCCCAAGAATGCACACCAAAAGGATTTCCTCACCACAGAAAAAAGAAAACCCTCACAAGGCCGACACTGTTTATATTCCCAGATGAGAAATGCTGCTGTTAAAAGGGATATTTTGCTTTGATTTATGAAGCTAATTGAGTCTGGGTCACACACACATACACATGCACATCATAATGAGTGTGTCAGCGCTGATAGTGGAGCTTCAGTCGAAGGCTGCAGCTGATCCCTCAACAGAAATAAACGTCTCGGTTCAGCTGTTCAAACCCAAAACACAGCTCAGCCCACAAAGCGGGCCGATTGTATTCAAAGGCACTGCAAAATTAGGTGCACTTAAAGATTAGATAAAATAAGCTCTGCAACACGCCCGTTATAAAAGGAGAGCAGAGGCAGAGAGGATAAGATAATCTCAAGGGGGAAGTCATATCAAAGACATTGTTATGTCTACAATGAAAGGCTTTTGTCAGGATACACAATCAGTTTCTGTCTTTGGAGAGAGATGATAACAAAACTTCCTGCCAGACTCGGAGCTATAAAACCTCTTCATTTAGTCCTCCTACTGCAAGAACAGATACAGAAAACCTCAGATAAACACAGAGAGCTTGTCAGGTGATCAGCACACAATCTCACGTCAGGATGATTGATTTCTAAACATTTATGACTGTGTATTTCAAACAGACACTTCAGTCCTCCCCCTGACAGGTACAGCAGACGGATGAGATGAGGCATGTGGCCGTTCAAAGACTGGAATCTGTTTTGACTTTCTGTCCATGAAGGGTTTAGTAGGCAGGCTGCAGTCGACCTGCCCTCCCTCTGGCAGCTGGCCCACACCACAGATGGTCATCGTGAGGGAGAGAAGAGGAGAGGACGTCCACTTTAACTAGCATTCAAACCACATTATCTTCCCGGGGTCTTTTTGACATAAATCTAACTGAGTGGTGAGAGGAGGTGGCTCAGGTGCAGAACAGTGAGGGTTCTATTTAAACCCAGTATTTCTGCAGAGGTGCAGGTAAAGATGAGGCTACAATAACATTATTTGGCCTGTTTTTGCCTTTATCAACTAATTATTAAAGTTCTTCACTTGATGTGAAGGTGCAGCAGAAAAACTCTATATAAACGACATTAAAACTTGTTGATTTTACACTTAGTAGTTTTTGTATGAAGCTAGGATGGATGTTAAAGGTCCCAATTTCTTTTTTTATTATTATTATTATTAATAATAATAATAATAATAATAATAATAAAAAGCAGGTCTAGGTGCTATATCAATACTGTAAAAGTATTAAATTGATAAAATCCATGGAAAAATATGTGCAGCCTATATTCAGAAACGCTTCCCTTAAATGAGCCGTCACAACTTCCATACTGTTGTGATGTAACAACTATACTATAATAGAGTATGGGGGGACAGGAAGACATGCAACAAAGGGACCTTGGGCCAGAGGTGCAGGTAAAGATGAGGCTACAATAATATTATTAGGATTATACTATTTGTAGAAGTATATTCCAGTTGTGGCTGCGTAGGATTCTTTCCAATTTGTGTGATTTTCAAAAACCTCAGAGCATTGCAAAGTCAGAATATATGTCAGAATATATATATGTTTTAAAGACAGATGTAATCATTTTCAAAAACCACAACAGATATACAGGAATATCCAGCTTCAATCTATATTTGTCTGTGTTTACCAATTCAAAACAATATTTTCACTGGTTTGCTCTATCACCCTTCGCCACACACAAAGGGAGGCATGCACCTGTATTAACAGAGCAGTTGAACAGCAATTTAACAAGCTGTTAGAACAATTATGTTGATTAAACTGATGACATATTAATTACAGAGAGTTGACCTAATAAAAAAACATATTTAATCAGATGAACAGCTTTTTATTAAGATAATGACATAAAATATCATGACAGTTTCATTCTAAAACCTAACAAGAAGCTTTAAATGTTAAAAAAAAAACCAACAACAACAAAAAACAGCCCTACCCACCATCATTTCTGGACACTTTTTAAAAAAAGGTCTCTGTAAATGAATCAATACTGCACACATGAGCTGATGCTCTCTATCCCTTCTGCCAAAATCAAACTTAATAAATATTTTTGAATGAAACTTTCACAAACAAAAGAACATTTCCAGGGGAATCAGATAAAGTGACATAAAGACATTATGCTCTGGATAAGCTCCAGGAAATATTGTGCTTTTATTTCAACGTCTTCCCCTCATCTTAACAATCATAAACCATTTTTTATCATGCTTTTTTCATTACAAAGAGATATTGTACTGCAAGAATGCATACTGTAGGGAAAACAAGTCTGTGAGTATTTTTGCTGGTAAATTCAGTATCATTGTTTCCTCATTATTTTACTTAAAAACAGGCTGGGTGGCAGTGCGTTCAAAAGAAAGAACAAACTAGAAAAAAAATAATATTTTCTTCTTCGGTGTAATTGCAACATGTGATTGGCCCACAACCGCAGCAGCTACACCACGTACAGCCTGTGGTGAGGTGAAGTGGAGCACTGTGTATGTGACGGAGTTCAGCTTGTAATGAATTTGTGTAAAACTGAGTCGGACTGGGAGGAGTTGTGGTGGCATTTACACATCTGAACGCTTCCAGTCAGATGATGGAGTGAATGAAGTAGGAAAAGAGAAGGTGTTGTGTTGATATTGGTATCGGTTTAACCCTTTATCAGGCAAAGAACTATATTTGGTAACTTCAGGTAATATTTTGAGAAAAAAGTTGCAAATTTACTAGATTAAAGTGGCAAATCTACAAGAAAAAGAGTCGCAGATTTACAAGAAAAAAGTGGAAAAAACTACTTTTTTCTCCCAGATTCACCACTTTAAATCTCATAAATCTGCACATTTTTTCTCTCGTAGATTTGCCACTTTAATCTCGTAAACTTTTTTCTCAAAATATTATTTTCGTATGTTTTTTTTACACATTCTGGCTGTATGTAATATCCTCCAATATTCTCTAGGGTTGAAATTTGGAATTTGCAAGTATTTCAATGAGTGTCCTATTAAGGGTTAAAGTGGTGAATCTGGGAGAAAAAAGTAGTTTTTTTCCCACTTTTTTCTCGTAAATCTGTGACTTTTTTCACGCAGATTTGCCACTTTAAATCTCTTAAATTTGCAACTTTTTTCTCGAAATATTACCTGAAGTTACCAAATATAGTTTTTTGCCTGATAAAGGGTTAAGGGTACTGGTATCATAATATTTTTTAACAATACCTGGCCCCAATGAAGAGGTTTCACGAAACAGCATTACTTTTTCTTTCAAAACTCAAGAACAGAAAGCGTTTCTAAGATGCTGTGTGTCTGTAACAGGAACATAATCGTCAAGTGGCAGCCTCAGGAGAGTGTAACTTTCATAGCAGCACGTACTGTGAAAATGCTCGACATAATCAGCAAGATACAGCCTGGATGGTGCAACTGGAAAAGTAATTACAATGATTGGAAGCACGGAAATGCTCAGCAAACTTCGTGGCTCATTAAAGCTGAGGGTGGAGGGATTTTCTCCTCTGGAGACCATGGATATACTGAATAAATATCATGAAGATCTGTTGAGTTGATTACACTCTTTCTTGTATAAAACTGGAAAATGTCCTGCTCGAGGAGAGTTCAGCAGGTCACCAGAATAACTGTATATCTGTAACAAATTTCAGGCCAGCCTGGCATCTGACAGACAGACATTCATTATATTATATAGTCCCTGCTGCCGGCCGAGCACTTCCTCAAATCTGAGAAAAAGAATCAGATCAAAGCAGCAGCAGCAGCGACTGACAGGATGATCGCTGAGGTCAAGGGTAAACAGAAACACACAGCCTGAGATCTGTCACACACACACACACACACACACACACACACAGACACACACACACACACACACACACACACACACACACACACACACACACAGCCTGAGATCTGTCACACACACACACACAGACACACACACACAGACAGACATACACACACACACACACACACAGCCTGAGATCTGTCACACACACACAGACAGACACACACACGGACACACACAGACACACACAGACACACACACGCACACACAGACACACACACACACACACACACACACAGACACACACACACACACAAACACAGACACACACACACACACACAGACACACACACACACACACACAGACACATACAGACACACACAGACACGCACAGACACACACACACACAGACAAACACACACACACAGACACACACACACAGACACACACACACACAGACAAACACACACACACAGACACACACACAGACACACACACAGACACACGCACAGACACACACACACAGACACATACACACACACACACACACAGACACACACACACACACACACACACACACACTAAGGCTGGGCAATATATCGATAGAAACAATATATCAATATATTTTTTAATGTAATATGGAATAAGACCATATTGCATATATCGAGAGTACCATATTTAGTTATTTTGTAATGTTAGTTATTATTTTCTAATATAAATGTATTTATTTATTCATAAAAAAGATTGGCCTATTTTATTTCAGAGGCTATTTTTATTTAAGATATTTTTTTTATTTAAATATCCATTTTATGGAGCTTTGATTTTTTTTAAAAAGGTACTCCTGTTGTTATACAGTATTTATGTTCACTTAAATAAACAGTTACAATAACACTACTTGTTACATGTCATATTTTGCTTTGACTCTGACTGAACATTTACTCTCAAAGTATCAGGATATATATCGTTAGGGCCGGGACTCGATTAAAAAAATTAATCTAATTAATCAGATGCTTTGTAATTAATTAATCGAAATGAATCGCATTTTAATCGCATATAAATATTTGACCTGATAACAGTGAGAAGTAATTTTTTTCACATGGATGTTTAGTATACCATTGAATAATGACTGAATACATAAGCTTAAGCAACAAAAATATTGTTTATTTTTGTTCAAGTCCAACAGACCGGTGCAATTTTCGACACTTCCATCCGTTCGTTTTTTGTAACAAAATGTCCCATCATCCACGGGGCCAAGCAAAGCGTCTCGTCAGCTTCTTCCTTCATGTTCACTGTGGTTTGTTGTTGTCTGAACTCATGAATGCTAGTTGGTGCTCCAGTATAATCGGTCCACCTGAAACTCATCCAGTGATGATGCAAAAATATGTGTGATTAAAATGCGTCAATTTTTTTAACACGTTAATTTTTGTGTAATTAATTAATCTTAATTAACACGTTAAAGTCCCGTCCCTATATATCGTATATCAATATTCAGCCTAAATATATCGGGATATGACACTTGGTCCATGTCGCCCAGCCCTAGGGCACACACACACACACACACACACACACACACAGACTGAGATCTCTGGGCTGTATCTAACTACTGACCTGAACTTGAGACAGGACGCTGCACTAAACACATTATAACATGGTTTGCAAATGTCCCAGTCAGAGCACATGACAAACATCCTACTCTGCCTCGTTTCATTCACTCCTTTCCAACCACTTATTTTAGTGATTCACCAGCAGCCTTTATGCTCTCTAAAAGGATCTCTGTAGTCCAGAATCTGAAAGAGAGCTCCAAATTTTGTTTGCATTTCAGAGAACTTGTATAATATGTTTCTTCTATCACAGGGTTAGATTTTAAGGTGCTGTATTAATATTTACATACCAAGGAATCCCCTGCTTAGACTCCAATTCATGTTTAATTTACTTCTGGTGCGCCTCCCCAAAGAAAAAGGCTGGGGCTCCACTGAGCTAAGACATGGGTATGAATATTATATTATAAGGGAGGAGATATGTCGGGATGTGTGTGTGTGTGTGTGTGTGTGTGTGTGTGTGTGTGTGTGTGTGTGTGTGTGTGTGTTCTTGCACTTCCTACATAACGGGGACTGGAACATGTTTTTAACCAACAGAATGAGGACATTTTTGTGAAGTGAGGACATTTCAGCCGGTCCTCACTTCTTTAACCCTTTATCAGGCAAAGAACTATATTTGGTAACTTCAGGTAATATTTCGAGAAAAAAGTTGCAAATTTACTAGATTAAAGTGGTAAATCTACAAGAAAAAAAGACGCAGATTTAAGAGATTTAAAGTGGCAAATCTGTGCGAAAAAAGTCGCAGATTTACGAGAAAAAAGTGGGAAGAAGCAACTTTTTTCTCCCAGATTCACCACTAAATCTCATAAATCTGCACTTTTTTTTTCTCGTAGATTTGCCACTTTAATCTCATAAACTTTTTTCTCAAAATATTATTTTCGTATGTTTTATTACACATTCTGGCTGCATGTAATATCCTCTAATATTCTCTAGGGTTGAAGTTTGGAATTTGCAAGTATTACAATAGTGTCCTATTAAAGATTAAAGTGGTGAATCTGAGAGAAAAAAGTTGCTCGTAAATTTGCAGCTTTTATCTCGAAATATTACCTGAAGTTACCAAATATAGTTCTTTGCCTGATAAAGGGTTGGAGGCTTATTTGAGAGTTCGGACTTTGTGTGTGTGTGTGTGTGTGTGTGTGTGGTCGGTCATGAACTTAGTTTTAATTGCCGACTAGTTTCCCAGTCAGTCGGGCTGAGCTCACAAAGGCAGAAAAAAAAAACAGACAACACATGGAAGCATAATTATAATCATCTTAAAAATAACAAGGGGGTATATTAAATTTAATTATAATTCTATTATAAAAACACTTTGTGGCAGTTCAGTAGTGAAACAGGGCACGCACGCCGCAGTGTGTGTTACTGTGAACAAAATACTTCAGCTCCAACACGCTGGTGAAATGAAGCGACAGCTCGGGGGACATGTTTCCAGCCCTGTCACATCTAAGAATAACAATGGCCTATCAAGCTTGTTTGCTTACATGATACAGCAGAATTACAGTGCACTGACCCGACTGGCACCAGAAATAGCAAAGCTACTTCAGGGCAGGGTGAGACAGGGAGAGAGGGAGAGGGATAGAGAGAGAGAGGGAGCATGGGAAAACAGTGCCTCAGTCAGGCTGCTCTTTGTACAGATGTTAATAGGTCTGAGGAGAGTGAATAGAGTGTAGAGTTAACAGGAGAAAACAGATAAAAAGGGAGGATAAAGGAAGAAAAGACTGAGGTGGGGAGGGAGGAGAAATGTGTGAAGGAAGAGGGTGTTTGGTTCTCTGACAGTTGCTGCTGCAGCCTCTGACATTTATCACACTAATCCCTCAATGGCACACTTACAGGATCTCGCAGGGAGAAGGAAGTGTTATCAAGCTGGAGATAACAGCGTTCACTCACTGCTTTCAGAGGAGAAATACAGAGAGGCAAAGTCCCTGACCTTCCACTTTGATTTCACCTGACAGGCTGCAGGATGTCAGCGTCTCTCTGATCTCTGATTCATGCCAAAAATATTCATAAAAATATGGTAATAAAAGGCATCATGATTGTGACTGACTGACTGACTGACTGTGCAGAAGTGGCGAATTCCTATCATTTTTCCTACAAAGAGTCCAATTCTTCATTTTTTTTATCTAGACTGAAACCATTAGTGTCTACATTATTATGATTGAGAGAGTTCATTTTTTCATAAAAGTGAAATGACAAAGAATTTGTCACTTAGAGGGATCCTGTCAAGATAAAAGAAAAAAAGAAAAAAGATGCAGAATTTGCAAATACACAATGCATGAGACATGCAAAATAGGCAAATATAATTGATGTAATGTAAAGGTGCAAAAGTTATGTAAAAGTTTGAATATTTCAAGTTTTGCATAACTTCGGGGGCACTTCCAATTTCACACATTAGGATCAGTTTACTTGTCGTGTCGGACTAATTTCTTTGGTGACAACTGGGGCGCTCTGCAAAGTCTGAGAAAATGACCCTGATGATGTCATCTGGATAATCCAATTTTGAAGGCAAAGAGAGTCCAACAAAAGATGGTGTTGCAGTGGTGATTTTATAGGCTCCAGTGATTTTTGATAAAGCCTGGTCAACTTCTAGAACACAATCTTGTTTGAATTTATATAAAACGGCTGAACGGGCATAGTCATAACGACACATTCTGGCAATTTATAAAGCAGCTTACATCAATAACAATGGCGTCATGGTGTTAAATCCAACTTATGATGCATTAGTAAAAAGGAACATGACAACATAATAAACATAATATCATGTTTGTATATAAATAGACAACTAGGGATGCCCCCTCTTAGTCGATTGGTAGACTTATCAATCGTTTAAGTCTTGTTTAATGACACTGGTCTCCCTCAAAAAACTTCAATATATAAATTTGTATATGCAGTTAAATACGACTCACATTTACGTTTTAGATGTGCCTCCTCCGCCATCCAAACGGCAGACTTTTTACGTAACTTCTGTTTTTTACGTAACTTCCATGGCTCACGTCACCCTCGTAACTACTTCACTTCAAACATTGACGTACATTAATTTACTGTTTAAACTGTCTTTTATAACACCTAACCAGGACAGGTTTTGCCTTAAACCTAAGTCAGTGGTTTTGTAGCCTAAATTCAAAGGAACTGCAGCCTTTTTTACAACCGCAAAGCATACGTGTATGTATAATGATGTGTGTGCTATTTTTAGAACGCTCTGTGGTATAGTGAGCTGCGAAACATCTATTTTGACAAAAGCTCATGTGTCGTTATGTGTGGTATTGACAAACGGTTTATTCTGCTGTTTATATTGGGAGATCTTGTTGCGTTTAGTGATTAAATCATTTGTTAGGCTATTTTCATGCTGAATGACTTAAGTCCTATTTCAAGTGGTGCTTTTTCATTATTCTTTGTGGAGAAATTCTAAATCAACTAATTGATTCGTCGGTTAAAAATGTCTGTAGTGAAGGACAGCCATAGTTGCTAAACTTTATACTAAATCACCTGGAGTGCGCTGGAAATGTTTACGTATTTTTTCAAAATTTAAAGCTAATTTAGGGGAAAATTGGGGTTCACATTCACCAGAATGCACTTTGTGACTCCAGTTAGTGAAAATCTGGTCTTGACAAGTAAATACAGTCGGTCCTATCCATCACTAGCAGATATCTGAGGAATGGTCAGACGCGGTCAAATTCTTGTCCCCCCTTCACGGATCTTTTGCCAGAACAGTAGCCTCACTTAGTCCGGGTCAACTCGGCTTGGCTAAATGGTGCAAAGGAATGTTATGAGAAACTCTTGAAAACGTATACACTAAAGGCCTTGTCACACGTTCATTAATCACATTAGTCCTGTGACGCACCCCAAGACATTTTCACACACACACACACACACACACACACACACACACACACACACACACACAGGGCTTTAATCAGGCACTCTGAACGAAAAGGACTCTCAGTGACTCATGAATCCCCCACACAGCTCCTGGCACAGCAGACACATTTCTCCATAAACTCAACATGCAGCAGGGTTTATAATGCCATGAATGAGCCACTCAAATAAAAGAATGACAGATTTTCTACAGCAGAGAATAACAAATATACATGATATTTGCAGCCATTATTTTGCAATACTAAAGATTTGTGTTACGCCAAATTTTTTGGAAAGTTCCAGCAAACAATACTGTCTGCTGTAATTCTACAGAGAACTCATAACCTCTTTGATCCGCAGTGCACGATGGTGCTCATTAGGGTTCTTTCCATAAAACCCCCAGACACCAGGCTCTTTGACCCTCCTTTCACTTGTTCTTCATAAATATGCATGCTCCTTTTTATCCTGTTTGCTTGCATTAGCTGCTACCATTTTGCAAGGCTTTCATTTATTAATGAGGAGTCTAGTGACCTTATTAGGGTTACATCAAGAGGAGACATTTCTTAAACTAGTCTTGTCTTGTTGCTGCGACCTTGGGCTGGGTGGATGGCTCTGTTCCCGCTATGTTGGCTGCACACAGTAACTCTCATGAAAGAGCGAGGAGCGGCCAACAACTCCAAACAGAAATAGCAGCTAGAAACTGGACTCTGAGGAATTACAGGAGTTTTAGGCGCGAAAGGACTGAGATAGGATGAGTGCATTATTAGCAAACCAGATGTAGCTGATCAGAATCAAATTACACTTTAATATTTAATGCAGCCGACATGGTAAACAAATCTGAGCAAACACATCCTTTGAGATATATTGTTGGGACTGAAATGAATAGTAGATTTATTGATGAGTTAACTCGATTTATAAGAAATATATCATTAACAGGTTTTATATAAATTTAAATCAGTTATTAAACAAAACATCAGACAGATACTGGTTCTGCTTTCTCAAAAGTTTTTGCAAGAAGGTCCCTGTTACGTTATAAACTTTTGTTTTATAATATAATAACTCCACAGGGAATCTGCAGACGCCAAAAAACTGTAATATGGAGTTCATGTTTTGTTATGTGACATCACATTATCTACCAGGAATGGCTTGCATGTGTTGGAGGGTAGCTAGATGATGGCAAAAACCATAATCCAGATTACTTTGGAGAACCACTGACTTTGGGAACATCATGCATGTGTTGAAGTTGAAATTAAATGATAATTTAATAATAATAATAATAATAGATAAATAACAAAAATAAAAGAATACAATTAATAAAATTAATTATAAATAATTAATAATATTAAAAATATGCAAATTTAAATAAATAATACAACATAATAAATATAAATAAATTGGGTTAACATAAATAAAATCAACTTATAAGGCAAGTACACTGCCAAAACCTACAGAAAACATATACATACCATTTTGGTATACTATATTCTAGTCAGTAACATGGAGTAAAAGGGCAAAAATCCACCAGTGTAAAGGAAAATTTATTACACAAGACAAAACAAGAGCATCATTGTGAAAGAGGGAATGCGGCACAATAATCGTTTTATCTGGATTATCTTGTTTTAGGAATCGTTGGAAGTCAAAAACACAATTGAAAATAAAATTGTATTAAGCGGCTAAAGCTATTCGATTGGCCAATTGAGGATGATGTTGAATTGCCTGCAGCAGAAAGAAACTGAGCCTGGTTCAGCGCTCCGTAGTGTCTGCGTTGCTTGGCTGAGACTGGGAGCATTACAGTTATGTGTCATGCATCTTGGACCACCAGGACGCAACCTTTTACCACCGTCTGATGTCCTTCTACACTGACATTTAATCAACAGTAAATTTGATGTGACCCTAATACACTGCACACAGTATGAGTTCTCCTCTGCACAGAGCCTGTCGGGTTCAGGTGAGGTTTTAATTGCCGTGTGCAGAAACAATGAGACGGACAGTGGCAGCTGCAGCAACCAAACTGCACATTCCCACGATGCCTGAGAGAAAACAAGGTCAACTTGTCATAGTGACCTGCCAGACACTTTCCCTAACACACACACAGCACTACACACACTGATCCCCAGGGTGCTGGAGCCGAATGCCGGCAGTATCCACTCAACATGCCATCAGAATTAACGATTTCCAAAAGGCAGAGGAGTCGGAGAATGTAAATACAGTGCAGAGGATCAGAGCGGACCACACAACGGGGGAGATAGGGAGGGAGTCACATCGCTCTCTGATTTCTCCTGGTGATCTGACGCTATATTCAATTTCAACACACCACCTGTTGCACAGATCAGACCTGGCTCGGTTCTCAGCACGTCGGACTGCAGTCTATCTTTCTGGGGGGCTGTGCCAGCTCACGACCGGTTCAACAGCTCTGATAAGGTCATTTTGTTTGTGTACTCTCGCAGCATTTACAGAAACAGTGTCCCTGTTATTCTGGAGGATCCACATAACATAATAGTCCCTCTGAAAACTGTTGACAATTGAAAACCAACCTCATTTAGCAATAAAATTCAGTGCATTCAGTGACTTAACAGATAAAGAATTTCCGAGCAAACAAATTAGACTACTAATTTCAAGTTAAAGGAATAGTTAAGCATTCTTGGAAATTAGTTTTCTTTTTTTTTTTTTTTTTGGAACTTTATTGCCTTTATGCACATTTACAGACAATTAACATCACAAAGGAAAACAAATCAAAACACCTTGAGATTGGGTCTCATCTGTCACACAAATGGCACTGTAAAGGGTATTACACATATTTTATCTGGTTCTGTATTCCAAAAAAAAAAAAAAAATAATAATAATAATAATAATAATAAATAAATTAAAAAATTTAAAAAAGGGCTAATTTAGATAATAATAGTGTATAAGAGTCTTAAGCAATATAGTCTGTAACTGGGGCCCACCTTCTCATAAAAACTGGTACTTTTAGCTGTAATTGGGCAGTCGGAAATTTGTTTTCTTAGAAACGTAATCGATTCCACCCTCATGTATGGCAAATATTAAACTACACCCAATGGGTGGTTAGCTTAGATAAGCGTACATACAGAAAACAGCAGGAAACACCTAGCCTTTTCTGTGAAAAAGGAAACAAAATTCACCCCTCAGCAGCTGTAAAGCTCACCAATTAACATGTCTCATTTGTTTAAATTTGCACAAAATCCAAAGTCTTCAAACTATGTGAAGTTAAATCTGTTTGCGCCTTTATTCTAGAATTTACGGTAGTCAGTCATCTACCTGGTACTTAGGGAGTGCACAGCTATGACATTTTGTGGATGTGACGAGCGCGGGAAAAGTGTGTGGCTTACGGTAATCTTTTGCTTTTGAGAGCGATAATAAAGGAGACTAAACGAGTCGAAAGAGAACTATAATTGGAAGTTAAACTCCTGTGGATTGAAGGAGATGTTTGCCGGACAGTTTCTTAGCCGGATACATTGACTTCCTGAAGTCAAACACTAAAAAACATGTCGAACAAAATGCTTTACTGGCAACAATAATGGAGAAACTACTCACAAAGCCTTTCTTGCTACAATGCTGGTGAACTTGAGTGTGAAATACTGCGAGGCATTGTTATTCCTTAATTGTTCCCAAATGGCTCACGTCCATAAACCTTTTTCACATCAGACATTTTGACTTGTCGGAGCAGGAAAAGCAGCAGGTGGAAGTAATAACAATAACCAGACCTCTGCCACAGCAATAATAAAAATGTTATTAGTTACACCTGAGCCTAAAAAAAGTCAAAAAAGGTTTATGTTCTCTCTCTCTCTCTCTCTCTCTCTATGCCATTTCTGTACTCTTTTTAATAAAGACATAAGATAAGGACGACTCTTGGACTTCTGGAAGAGTTCTGGACCAGCATCAAAATAATGTCTGAGCAGTCTCAGGCCGCAGCTGTGAAGATCCGACCGCAGGCCTTCAGCTGCGAGGAGCAGCACAGGTTCTCTGACCTGAGGCTAATCCCTCTTTGATAAGCAGCTCTTTGGTCTTCCCTCAGCAGTTACACTCCAAAGAGAGTTCACTCTGTTCCCCTGCCTTTGATAACTACTTGGCAACCAGACCTCTTTAGTTTCCACACCGAGTTATTTTGATATACCCACACACACCCACACACACACACACACACACACACACACACACACACATACAGTATAAAATATGTGATGAATATGACTTCTGACTTCATGTGGGATGCGGTCATCTTCCCATGTCCGAAGCCACAAAGACTCCCATGATATTAAAAAAACATTGTTAAATTACTCTCACATCCTCACAAATCTATGCCTACTTGCATTTGTGTGTGTGTGTGTGTGTGTGTGTGTGTGTGAGTGAGTCTCAGTGGGCCATTTCCTCCCGCCTGCTCCCATAGTGGTACAAACGCCCCCTCCATCCTCTTTCCCACGTCCCAGACGACAAAATGGTCCCCCATATCAGCCGCTGTACGAGCAGGCAGAAGTAAAATAACACAAGCTGCTCTGGAAGTATGGGAAAGGCCAACAGGGATGGTATTTTTGTACGATGCTGATTGTGATGGTACACAAACTCAGGGAGAGAGAGAGAGAGAGAGAGAGAGAGAGAGAGAGAGAGAGAGAGGTCCCATGACATGGCTTCACAAGTATGAGATGTACGTTGCTTGCTGCTGGCATATTACAGCTAAAGATAGATCTTAGATACACACACACACAAACACTGAAAGCTTTTTAGCCATTGACTCACGGGATAAAGTACTCAGCAGGAGCTTTCTCCTTTTTTGGTCGGAGTGGCAATAATTAATCGCAAAATCTTTGAGTGCTCTGTTATGGCAGGACATCTACCTTGTGTACATCTACAGGTGTGAGTTTGTGAACGTGTTCGTGCGTGTGATACGGAAGAATCTGCACCAAAATCTTAAATTAAACGAAAATCACACTTGTTAAAGTGCCAGTGTTACAAATACACTGACGTTGTTGCCCTTTGGAGATATTACTCAATGGAGCCGTTGTTTTGCTTTGTGTTGTATCATGTCGGTGAGTCGATCGCTTAAAAACAACAGGCGTGAGTGTATTTACACACTCACTTTCTCATATGCAATCTAGCTTTTTTTTTTTTTTTAAATCTAATGCATTCCTATGGAAGTCATATAGATGGAAGTTGAGAGAGTTACAGATTCGGAAACAGGCAATTTAACGTCATGGAAAAACTTTCCGTCCTGCAAAAAGGAAGTGGTGACCTAGTGTCATGCCATGTAGGATGAATGGTAGAGATGGGGATGATTCCCATAAATGGCATAAATATATGATTGATACTCAGTTCAAATCAGCAGGGGAGGCATGTAAAAACAGCTCTCACTCTCTACCAATGCTTTCACTTCTCTGTCGTTGCCCTTCTGTCTGTGGACTTCTAACATGGGGGAAATCAAATTATGCCCAAAAGTTCTATTTAAAACAGCAAGAAAATGTGAGCATCTGCCTTTCAGCACTGCTTGTGCTATCGCCATATTTGTTGTTGTCAGAAACGTAGGGATGGGAAAAAATTAATTGATCTGTGTATTTTTTCATTTCAATTTTATCTCTGACTGTGTATCAGTACTCACTGAACTGAAACACGGCCGAGCGTTCAGTTCTGTGGCCGTACGTTAATAAGCCAACGAGCTGAGAATTAAGTTGGATAAAGCTACAGTTTGCAAACAAAAAGTTGCAATAGAAATTATAAGACACAGAGAAATACAAGAGTATTAATTCGAGCAAAACTAGCTTATTGTATCAAATCTTGCTAGCATGAATTACTATTTTTGGATGTGTAACTCCTCTATGATCTCCTCAGCTAACATCCCATTGGTTTATACCATAGACTGTATATAAATAATGGACGTAGTCACCGTGACGTCACCCATTGGTTTGTGGACTGCCCGTTGGAAGCATCGAGTTCAGAGTTACACTCGTCGCCATCTTGCGTCGCCATCTTGTTTCCGATACGGGGAGCAGACCATATCTGGACTGTGGCGGAGCGAGAGGGATCTGATCACTGACTACAGCCTCTCTACACCTCCACCTGACTGAGAGAAGCCGCTGCTAATTCATGTTAGCATTAACTGGAGCATTAACTGGGATGTTAGTTTTGGCTAGCAAAAAACAAAAACAAAATGTATGTTACCTCAGAAAAATTATATACAGTCTATGGTTGGATCCAAACGCTGAAAAAGACATTTTTACTGAACAAAACGTTCAAATAACTGTCATTAAGTGAAAATACAGTGTGAAAGGGTCAAAGTCATGAGAAAACCGCTAAACGTCCTCTTTTCTATCTATATAACGTCATATATATAACTTTATTGACACGTTGCCGTGGATACGCATTGCTCTGCTTCTCTCCTGATGACGGCTCGCCTTGTTAGTGACCTGTCAATCAAAGGTAGCCACGCCTAAAATCACAAGATTATTTATCTTCTTTAACTTCTATTTTCTTCTAAATGGGGCCCTTATTAGAACTATTAACATCAAATTGTCTTGAAGAATATTTTTAACTAGCGATTGAGACCATAGTGTTGTGCTAAAAAAATTTTCCATGGTAATAAATCAAGTGAGAAGTTTTTATCATTTTGCACTGAAATGAAAGGACAGATTTTTTTGCAGCCAAACTTAGTGCCCCCTGCTGGAATTTTCGGTAGAATGCAGCTTAAGGTACTTCTTGGTTTGCCTCCATGCTCAGACACGGAGATTGCAACCTGGTTTATACTTGATAAATGAATAAATAAATTAGTTGTGTCCAGACACAACATCATGTTTAATGGGTAATACGACACATGGTGCAGCTGCAGATACATTTTAAAGCTACTCGAGTTCAAATCCCCAGAACAGTGGAAAAGGATTCACATGTAAAAATGAAATCCTTCATCACACAGTGTTGACTCATCTATTGCTCACATGCTTTATTTGCCAAAAGCTTTGCCTGTTTATCACAGGACAAATAAAAAAGATCAATTTAAAATATCTCACATGTTGTGATCTGATGTCTCGGGTGTTTGTGCAGCATGATGAAGCAACCGAGCAGCAGAAACAATGATCTCTTTTGATGCGTCAGCTGGGCCGATTGGAAAGAAATGAATGAAACTGAATCAAATCATATTAGACGAATCCCTACTGAATGTCTGGTTTGACCTAGATAGAAAATGATACCTCAGCAACCACAGTTTCATCAGAAGTGAAAGAACTTGAAATAAAACTGATGTATAACTACAGCTTTGAGATATAGTGTTGTATGAGCTTAAAGTCTATAAAATGATAGCCTTAATCCTCCCATATACAAACACTTACCATAACAGCCATAAAAGTTAACTGCTAAGGGTTATCTACTGTAACTAAACACTGTGTGGCCACAGCAAACACATCAGTCTGCTGGAGTCAGCGGCACAGTGTCATAGCTGAGGCCTGACAGGTTGCATTAGGTTAAAAGGATCCTAATGTGCATTAGATCAGCACGCAGCATTATTTCAGGAAAACAACATCCATTATTAAGCAGGGTGTTGAACTATCAGAGAATAGACAGAGATCCTGACAGGCCTCTAGTCTCCACTTGTGCCTGTGAAGCTCCCGGAGGACAACTTCAGACCCAAGGATCAGATGGAGCTTTGTACTCCTGCAGCTCAAATCTCTGCTGCTTCCAGCTCAACACACTGCAACTAAAAGGGGATCTACTGTGCTCGTTTTCAGGCTCATACTAATATTTTGGGTTTCTACAAGAAAATGTTTACATGCTCTAGAGTTAAGACTGAAAAATGCTTTACACTACAGACTGTGCTCATTCACCAATTCACACACACATTCATACTGGTGGCAGAGGCTACCCTAAACGGTGCCACCTGCCACCATTGGGAATTCATTCACACACCAATGAACGCAGCATCGGGAGCAATTTGGGGTTCAGTATCTTGCTCAAGGACACTTCGACATGATGGTCAGGGATCGAACCACCAACCCAACCGGTTGGGGGGCAACCCACTCTACCACCTGAGCCACAGCCGCCCCAGTCTGCTCTGATTGGTCAATTCTTCTGCACCTATGCATGCTCATTGTCACTACCGTCCGTCAACGCAGGCAGCGAAATATCACCAATACAAGATTCCAAACTAAAACCTGCACAATCGAACATGTTCCAGCAGGATCAGTATACAGAATCAGAAATTAACAAGATCTGCAACCAAGATTTCCCTGAGATTAGCATGTAGCTACATCAATACAAAGACAAGTTATCTCATGCTCAAACTGGATAGCTTCTTGTAAATAAGTACACTGATTCTGAATTTGATGTATTCTGTTTTACACAGCTTCCCAACTTTTCTGGAATCTGGGTTGTAAAAGTTGCAGTGCAAACACAGAGGATAAGGGAAAAGACAACAGGTCCCCTTTAATAAAACACATGCATGTAGAGAAACAAAGCAGTGCTTATATCTTAGAACCACCAACCCATCACAGACTACATCATCCTGCATTAACCCATTGAGGCCTGAAAAATCGCTGGGCGATTTTAAAATAAGCCTCTAATTTTCTGGAAATTCTGGAAAAATTCTGGAAAAAAAGCGTCAACTCTTCTACTAAATAATAGATTTTTCAGCCTCTGTAGCAGATAGAAATGAAATTCAAAAAGGTATTTGAGAGCTTATACAAATACTACAAAACGACATATCCGCTTTCCAGGCTTCAATGGGTTAACTGCACCTCTAGCCACTGTTGTGTTTATTAGTAATATAACTTTCATTTGACACCAGCCGAGCAGCTAACCCTGTGCTGTAATTAGCCATGGTTTCTAGTAAACGACCACCTCTGGAGTGTCATCTCTATCACGCTAAAAAGTAAAAGAGACCAGAGGGCAAAAGGAAAGGCCCCTCAGCCGGGCACTGAGTGTTTTTCTCACATTGGCAACACTAAGCGGAGGGACAGAGACGTCTCTGTGTGTGCTTGACCTCAGAGCAGACACGAAAAGTGAAGAAGCACATAAATCACCGTGTCAGACTGAAAAAGAGAGCAGAAATCAAAGTGAGGCAGTCAGTGATGGATGTCTATGGATTCTGCATTCCTCTGCAGCCATTGCTACTAATCAATGATCTTTATTCACAACAACAAAATAACATTTTATGCAGCTTTTACATCATTTAATAAACCTTAGAATAGTATCAGACATCAGTTCAATGTGAAAAACAAAAGTCGCCCTGTCTGCTCTGGTTTTCAATCAGCCATCAGTTTCACATCACAAATCTGAAGCACATGCTATAAACTGTTCTCATGAGCACACTTGACCGTATATCATGCTGGATAAAATCAATCACACAGCGAGGTTTTCCTTGCTTTATGAAGTGCTCTTCTCCATGTGCTTAGCATGCCAAACGTCTGGAAACCATACCTCTCATATCGAGGTTTTGACAATAAATTCAAGCTCGTCATCTTGTCACAATCTTATCACTATCGGATACCACTTTCTCAGGTTTTACTCTCTTATTTTGTATTCTCCTGCATTAATGTCTTATTGATGTTTTCCAGGATCACAGATTTGCAGGCTGGATGTCCTGCAGCTCTGTGCATGCTCATATTTAAAAGCTTCTCTCCTTTGATACATCAGATAGAAATCTGGCAAACAGGCACTTCCGAGTTCCTTTTAAGCCTGTTTCATGGGCCGAGACCTGGTTACAGAAAGTCTCTTAGCCTCAAAACGTTGTCCCTCTCTTGCTCTGCCTATATCTACATGTGTATCGTTTTCTATCAAACCTTTAACAGTTTACAGTCTAAATCCCTCAGTGCCATGTGTTGGTATTTGTTTGTGCTTCCCTGTCTGTCTGTGTAGTCAGACCCTGTGGAAAGCAGCACTGTATCATCACACCCAAATTAAATTTGGATCATATAATCTCGTAATATTCTACTCCTTAAATAGTCTGGAGCAAACAACGTCAGCTCTCATCTATGAAAACAGATCTAGAGAGCAGGGCACAGACACTACATGAAGAGTTTTTGTATTTATGGCATTAAAGCAGCTGTTTTTAGGACAATGCTTAGACAACTTGAAACAATTTCCTTCACAGGAAGTTTCTGATGGTCAAACTACATTTAAATGGAGTTGTTTCCAACAAAACAATTGTATTATAGTAACTCTATTTTGTCAGTCTTGTGGTTTTTGTTTGTCATGTGAGAGTTGGTTTCAATGGACATAAATTACTTGATTTTCAAACAAATTAAGCAAATTGTTTGTGGAGTTTTGCAACGTTGGTGAAGTTAATGAATTTTAGCGCGGATGCATTTTGTAACGCACATATGGCCCATATATCACACCGCCCTTATCCCCTCTGACAGTGTGAATGGTGTCGATTTCAACATTTTGGTAAAACTCCACACCCCTGCAACGCCTAAGAATGATCACTATTTCTTAAAGCCAAACCACCATGTAGAAACCATGGTTTTGACATCGGAGTCGCTGTGACTGACAAAAAGGAACAGCTGGCTCGTTTGGGGGCCACTCAACAACCTTCGAAACAGAGTGAGAAAAAGGTATTTCCGATGCAAAAATTCCAGATCTCTGACGTTTGTCACTAACAGATGGAAAATGGCAAATCCTTAAAGATTTAAAATATTTAAAACACTTACAAAAAAATATTAAAAGAGTGGAAGTGTACATGTATTCATGCACTGTAGAAAACCACTTGTAGAGCATTGTGATTTGATATGCAGACAGAAAAAAATATATTTTTATGGTGTGATTTGGTTGCTGTGGTCATCAGACTACCAGCATCATTTTCCATAACTGCAGCTTTTAGCGCCCATTAAAACCCACAACTTATAGCTGTCTGGTTGGCTTTAGGTTGTTTAATTGTGCATCTCTACTCTGAGTTAAACTATAAGTGTATCTGTGTGTTTTATTATTTTACCAGCCCAGTATCTATAGGAATTTCTGCACAACCAAACTGGTGATTGGTGAAAAGTTAGAGTTTGGGTAGGTATGTAGTGCATCTGACATGCATGCGGTAGATTATAACTGTAACCACAATGTTTTCATAACCCCATAAACAAGGGTTTAAGTTGCCTTATTTTAACAATACAGTTTTTTTGCCATAACCACAAAAATTCCCAAAGCTGAACCCTACTGTGGTTGCCTTGCACAGATATTGCAGAATTTTCATCAGACTTTGGCCCTGGGAGTAAATTATTGAACATAATCAGGGGTTATGCAGAATCCTTCAATAATGATGATTATTGTCTAGTAACAGGGTTGAATTTGAACTTATAGCAACAAACTGAAAATAGTGTTGGGTAAAAGTTGAACACAAAAACATAAACAAAAAGCCACAACATAAATATAAAAAGAAGCCACTAAAAACAAACATGGTTAAATGCTCTCATTATATTCGTGAAATACAAACAGACTGAGTGAATATTTGGGCGGGCTATTTTTTTACGACAAAAGGCTGCTGAGCTTCCCTCCTGTGGGCTGGCCCATTAACACCAGTAACAGGGCAGCTGTCTGGGCCTTCAGGCCACATCCACACTAACTTACATTTAAACGGCATTTTAAAACAAAAATGATCTCCATGCACACAGGAGTTTTAGCACTGAAATAATCTCCACCCTTATTAACATAACTGAAAATTATTTTAACATGTTCATGTACACTGAGCATGCATATGCTGGCATAAACAGGAAGTAGACAGTTGAAAATACAGAAAATATTATGCCATAAAAAGTAAAACAAGACTTTATCTTACAAGTTGTAGAATCTCTGCGCTTGCCACTTGTTGTGTTTGAGCTGCAGCAGTCATGGCTGTAGTTGCAGCAGCATTTAAGTTGTTTAAATTAAGTGTCAACTTAAGGCTGCAGTCCCCAAGTTATTAAACATATCATCACCTTTAATGAGCTAACACCACGACAAAACCTGACAAATATCATATTCAACCAAAGCAAATTACAAATGTGTAAAAAATACAGCACTATGAGTGAGTAAGAGGAGGCAGGGCTATGTCTATACTGCTAAAAACGAGTATTGAAGCCATTTTAACTGTTCAGTAAATATTTATGTATCGAATAATCACTATTATTGTGGATATAGTCTTAATTAACAACTCACTACTCCATAAGCTTAATCAGAAAATAAAATAATGGAATAATCACTTCCTGCCTCTGTGATCAAAACTGCAACTTCTTCACATATATTCTTGCAAAATCGGCTGATGTCCACTTTCAGACACTATAAATGGCTGAAACCAGAACTAACACTTTTGTGTATCAAAGTAAGCCAGACAGACATACCAAAACATCCAAACACATACTTGTGGGGAAGAGAAACACAAAGTTGCAGGCAAAGTTTGCACTGCTGTAAGAGATGATTTTCAGTAAAATAAATCAATGTAATTTTTAAATGTATTCAATCAGTCACAAGTACACTGGTTCTCTGTACATCTCCCACACATGTTACATAACCAGGAGTCTCCTCAGTGACCATCTCAGTAATGTTGATGTTTTTGGCTGAGGAGAGTTTTCTCAATTTTTCTAAAGAAGAAAAAGAACCCGCTGGAGGCTGAGAGTTTATTTCAGGGCTGATACAACATTGAAGAGCATGGCTTGGTTTGTTGTTTCAACCGTGACCCAAGTTTAACTTAGCGGGCCATCCCAGAGAGAGAATTATTATCATTACAGTAACCTCGGTGCAGTCAAGTGTGCAGACGTTAAGTAGATAATCTGGAAGGGTAAAAGAACAACTATTCATTTTAAATTTACAACAGGACAAGAAGTGATGATAAAGTCCAATACATCCAGAGCATATCTGCTCTCCGTTTTAAATTCAATAGTGTAGCATCAAGCAGAGCTGAACCAGCAGAGCAGTTTGGGGTTTAGTGCCTTGCTCAAGCAGGACCTGACAGTTTGATGGGGACTGCATATGAGCTTTCTTCCTCTTGCCAGCTTCATAAAACCTGCTCTCCATGACTTTTAAATGACTTCCAAATGGGGGGCTCACATAAAAAGTCCTGTAATACTTGTGTAGTGAATTGTGCTCTGAATTCAATACGTCAGAGAGCAACCGCCCTACATCCAGCTGCCCCACAGAGTGTACAAGGTTCAAACCTGCAAAACACTCAACCGAGCACCCGTAGGTGCAACATAACCCTTCATCCTGTTTGTATTTCCATTCATTTTGTGCCTTTGAAAGCAACACATTAGCCTCTTAACCTCTCTCACTGCAATAAAAAAAGGTCTGAGGTCATTTAGAGAAATTAACTAGATGGGGAATTTTTTTACAGTTTTCCTGCCTTCCTAGTGTCGGACAATAAAGACAGGCTTTAAATCTGATTTATGTCCCAGTTTGCACAAAGGTTTAATAGGGAGCTTGTCCTCTTTTGGCTCAATTTCT
This sequence comes from Centropristis striata, assembly GCF_030273125.1. Classification (NCBI taxonomy): domain Eukaryota; kingdom Metazoa; phylum Chordata; class Actinopteri; order Perciformes; family Serranidae; genus Centropristis; species Centropristis striata. Next base: position 38,008,608 of record NC_081520.1, on the reverse strand, counting down.
GGTTGTTTAAGGGATCAGGTAGCAGCTCCTGTCAAAGCCAAAAACCTTCCCCAGAGCTGAGGCTTTTATACTTGGTACTCAATGGCCTTGTGTTAATATGTTTTAACCTGTTTTCACAAAATCCTGAGAATCACAGCATAGTTTAGAGCTACTTTCCCAGGAAAATGCATACTTGTATGCATAGATGTATAGATCTGCTGCGACTGTGGCTGAGGCCATGTGTAAACACAACTTAAATAGAGCAGGACATTCAATAAAATGTACTTTATTATTAATGAAATCAGTGACTTTATAAATACTTATAGCATGACCACAGAGAATACTTGACTCTAAATAGAGGTTGTGCATTAAAGATAAGATGCTGCAGCTCTATTATTGCTGAAAACTACTACAGTTGAGGGAGTCCCTGACTTTGCATGAGTTTACTTAGGACAAAACTTCCATTTAAGAGTAACACATTTCCAAAATATGAACAACAAAAAAAAACAAAATGGTTAAAGAAGCCTTTTCCCTTTGTGTGGTTCAAAATATTGTTTGCCACATTCTCTTTTTGGTATCATGATTTGATTTGATATGATTCTAAAGCATTGTTACAAAATGTATTTAGCAAATTGCATTTAATACATTCTGTAGGTTTAAAGCTGGAGTGTGCAACTTTTGTCACTTAGTGTAATAACACAAACACTGTCATGGCTTACGCTGAACTCCTGCTGCTGTGTGATTTGCTTTCTTCCCTTCCTGCCTATCAAGGTATTGGTTAATACAGGTAGACTGACATACCAGGTAACCAATCAGAGAGCCAGAATAAGCAGCTGGAGCAACTGTGTGTAAGCAAGGTTGGTTGAAGGCATTTGATGCACTGCTAGAGCTGGGAGACAAGGCAAAAAAAAAATTATCACGATATATTTTTTCATATCGTCCAATCTCGATTATTATCACAATTTTTATATTGTTTTTAAACTGCCAGTTTTAAAGCTTCTGCACTGAAAACTAAAGAAACTAGGGATTAGTTGTTTTTTTAATTAAGATATGAAGTAAATAACAAAGCAAATTAAATATGGTGAACATAGAAAAACATAAAAACAATTTCTACTCAACAGTTCCATTCAGTAATAACTTGTTTCTCTGTAGGTTTTCATATGTCCCACGTTCTTGAATGCACCATAGCTGTTCCGACATTATCGAATGCACTGTGTGAATTGCTTTCTATTTCTCTGCCCTCAGCTCTGCTTTTAGCTACACGTTCGGTCTTTCTGTTTACTTCTTCGGCAATATAAAAATAGTGGAGCAGGAAAGGTCGACTCTGATTGGCTGCTGTCATGCACATTTCCAACATGTTTGATCGAATAAATATGCTCACAGCTGATCACTGTAATCAACCTGAAATTTATCGCGATCACTAATCGCAATCATATAATCGCTAAGGCCACTGCTCGTGTAACAGCATTGTTGTGGAGTTAATAAGTCGTTCCAAGTACAAATAAGTAGTACTGGTGCGCCAGTGCGGGAATGTTGCCACAGACACAACTCTACTGCTGAGAGATACGATGAGCTTTATCTGGCAGCTCCAGCTTTAAGAAGAGTTTACCCTGTGTGACCTTATGTACGGTCAGGAGACGGACCATCCTAAACCTTAAGGACCTTTTCTCGCAGCTTATTTACAGCCACATTATGAGCAGCTGAATATTGACTCCTCGGGTCTGCAGCTGGGGTGGAGTTATGTTTATAACCTCAATAACTGAATTCTTTCTAGTTGTACAGTTGTAATGTTTATGTCAAGGTGAAATTAGACCATCAGGTTCTACGGTTTGTCACCAGCAGTGAAACAGTAACCCCGCCTCAACAAAAATAACTCATGGTGACAACAGGCCATTAAGCAGCAGTCGTGTGTGTGTGTGTGTGTGTACGTGTGTAAGGGCACCAGGTGTGTGCAGCTGTCTGTCTGATCAGGGAACTTCAAAGGCTGTTAGAGCAGCAGGGTGTGCTAACAGTGAGAGGAGAATCTGCTCTTCAGATGCTGTGTTAGCTAAAAGGTGATGTGCAAACCGCATTGATATGAATGGATTTAGCCTGCAGTCACATATAGAGCAATAGATCAGAGTCCACTGAAGGGGTCCAATGCGTGTTGAGGCCTTACGATATGACTAACAGATGAAATGCTTTGTTGCACATCTGCAGACAAGGTCGATATTGTGTTAAGGCTTTCTGTTGGGCGTCACTGACGGTGTGTTTCTTATAAAAACCCAACTGTGTTGCAAGACGCTTTGAAACCGGACAAATCAGAACAATCTGTATTTCTGAAAGCGATTATTCAGTGGCCACCGCAAGTTTGCCCATTTTCAAGCCAACATGTATACAACAAAAACGATTTTTCTTTGGGACAAAAACGTATTTTCTCATGTTCTGATAACAGAAGACCGAACGGGGCAGAAAATGAACTTCCTTCCTTCCTTTTACACAGTAAACAAATGTTAGACCACTCGCTTTGGCAACAAAAAGTGTTGATATTAAGATATCATTCAACAAGGCTTGGCTGCAGATTGTTGCTTTGCTTGAGCTGCATTATACAAACAATCATTTGCTGCTACTCGGCGAACGCACACAAAACAGGCCTGATGACAACAGCACAAAGTCCTGGGAGCTTTCTCCAGCAGGAACAGCCCCCCACCCTCTCCATCACTGGTTTGCTGTATTGACCCAGGTAATGGTGATAATGGATGTTATTCACATCAATGGGGAGATCAAACAGTAAAAGGAAACCCTTTGCTTCTACAATTCATGCTCCCAAGTGCAAAGCCTCAAACCCATTATATGGTTCAGCAGGGAGACTCTGGAGGAAAATCCTGTTTCCATGAAAAATGATAACAAATGCAGTTTTTCTCTCTGCCTTTATGGTGTAATACTCAGAATGTTTTAATTTTCCTCACATTTACCCACATTACGCCTGAAAGCTTACAGCACCAACAACAATGCAGAGGTAGTGAGGGTTTATTGAAGCTTACTGACTGGAAACACTGTCCTCAGCCTGATGGTCTACAGGCGGAGCAGAGTCTCCACAAACACTAACAAATCCATTACAGACAAATTGACTGCTGTAAACTTATCAACAAACCAGCCAGGAAATACAATCTCCATGGCACTATGACAAACAAACCAGGTAAGACATAACAAACTAACTGAGTCTAGCATGAGCACTCATTACCAGTCCACTGGTGGCAGCGTGACGTGATGATTATGACACAAATAATTCAGATGAAGGGCAGGAAGTGATAAATCTGTATAGTGAACGAATTGAAAAGAGAGAACTTAGAGAACTTTGACCCGGATTAGTTAATGTGTTGAACATATTCTACTGCCCAGAGGTCTTGTATATCACTATCAGTAACCTGGCCGTGGCTAAAAAACACAGAGAAGTCGTCACAGCATTTGGTAACTGTATGGCAATACCAACTCAAGGAATGTTTAACACAACACTAGACCTGAACATTAGTTGTCTTGACTCCTCCAGACTTAAGCCAGAGGTTTACTCCTCCCCTTTATGTACTGCCATCTTGTGACTTAAAAAACACTTTTTCCCAATTTAATTGACTGGAAGAGCCCTAAACTGTGTTGGTAATGGCTGCCTCAGTTCCCCTCCATCTGGAAAGTTGATGTCACCTGCAAAGAAGCTATAGATTCTCACAAAAACTTCTGTCCGAAACTAAAGCTCCTTTCCACTCAAAAGCTTGACCCGAAGCAAAAAACATGCTTGTTTTTGAACTTGATATACAGTGTGGAATGGTTCAGGCGATGGGATTTGATTTCATTAATTGGTCACTATAAGAAAACAACTATCATTTTCAAATATCTTTCTGATGGGCAGTAAACATTTTCTGATTCTAATCCTTAGGGCCAGGCACTGCTGCCAATATCTATTACAGGGTTACAGCATTACAAGTGTAATAATAACACAGTGATCTTTTAAGGCCAGTTCTGCAGAACAGCAACAGCTGTGGCCACAGTGGTGATTACTGTATGGATTGCTGGATAATGGCACGCTAAATTTCACTTGATGTCATCATCTGACAGAGCAATCGCACTGGAATGTGAAAGCAGCAGCACAGGAAGATAAGTCTCAAAATTTGAAAAAAGTTTGACGTCAATATCAATATTTCTTGGAAAACTTGATTTCCAAGAAAGATTGTGCTTTTTCTTCATTCATAAGTTACAGAGGCTCTTTTTACGTCATTGTACTGTACAGTTACTTGAGGGACTGGTGTTACTGTCACCATTTTAATGCTAAAACATTCAGTCAGATCCCAGGCACCACCAGTGTTGATCACTGTTAGAAGAATTTTCTAGAGTGACCCTTCAATAAAGAAGATTGGATTCGGAGTATCAAAGTCAAGTTGAATTTATTATTCTTGTACAAGAAGGCGCCTTTAACAGTGCAACACACAACCGGGGTTACAGAAAAAAAGGCTCCCTGTGGAGCTCTAAGAGTTGGTTCTTATACATTCTACAACGGGCGGTTTCTAACGTTTCTCTAGATAACCTCACACCGTCTTTCTCAGTTGATTAATCTGTAGTCAGCAGAAAAACGTCTAACCCGTCTCTGACCCTCATTCTGTTATAAAACATTCACTTTGCATGATTAAAACATTGGAAAACCCAGTTTAATACTAATTTTTATAACAATCACTTCGCACAAACAGCATCTTTGCTTTAGTTTGACTGGGTTCTAATTGCAAATCCATTGTCCATTTAAAAAAAAAAAAAAAGTAAGAACCAAACAAAGATACAATCATAAACTCTCTGAGCCCTGTTTGAAAACAATTGTCTTGATATATGCAAAGGATTTCCTGCTGTTTCCGGATCTATTGTCTTAACTATGAAACTCTGTGTACAAGACTGATATTCTCTAGCTTTTGTACTGTTTCCTTTCCAGGTTTCAATGGAGATCTGGGTTATGTTTCACTAATCCTAACAACCGTAAACTCACCAAAACAATTTTAGACATCTTCAGATCAATGTTTCACCGCCGCGGGCCAGGATCAAAAACAGTGGTGGACTGCTCCTTTTCTTTTCAGTGTCCTGACGAGTGTGTTGCATGGGAACACATAAACAGAGCAGTGGAACAGCTCAAGGCTTTATTTCGGGACATAGATAAGACACCACGTGCCCGTGACGAACTTTCTCCACACAAGGACCTGGTTTGGAGGCAGAGTGAATATTCCCATCGGTTGGTACTAAAAAAGTCATTAAGAAAATGTAATGTTTGTGTCAAAACGTATCCTGCAATACTTGGATAATGGATAGGGTGATATATTCTTAAATTAGCCACAATTAGGAATTAGGGGGGAAAAAACATATTCGTTGTCCATCAAAAAAGGTCCAAGACCTCCAAATTTTTTGCTCATATGCATGGAGATGAACGGTCCTCGCTGTGGATAAGTGCCGGAAGCCTCTGAATTTAGGGACTTCCATTTCAAACCCGTTTCTGCTCTGCTGATCCTCTGCCAGATTACTGGCTCTCAATTTTTTATGCTGCGGTCGAAACACAACAAGGACGTTTATTGTCCGTGACCGGCTCGCTCCTTCTGAAGAGCAGCAGTTGTTTTGAGCACATGAAACCGAAGCACGGCTCCTCATCCGCTGCAGAAAGTAATGACCTTTAAATGAGCGAGGTCTAATGCGGCTGCTCTTTGGCCCGGCTTGATTAGTTGATGTCACAGGAAGTGAATAGTATCCTTATCGAGGGTCACCGCTGCAGTCCAACAGTCTGTCATTCCTCTGATGTCATCGGGGCTGGAGACGGAGATCTGGCACAGACACAATCGCACTCATTCGTGCTGCATGTGCACATACGTGTGCACGTATTCAAACAGAGCGTCCTTGCAAATCTAACAGGCCTGAATGGACGTAAGAAATTATAAATACTAAAGATTTTGATGGAGAGAAAAAACTGACCACAAACTGGCCACAAAAGCTTTCTTTAGTAATCTGGTGTGAAGTTTCCCTAAAACTGATTAGAGCTGAAACAATTGGCCAATTAATCATCCAATTGATAAACTGAAGTTAATCCGCAGCAATTTTCAGCATTCTTTAAGTCATTTTTCAAGCATAAATGGCAAAGATTTGCTGGTTCCAGCTTTTCAAATGTTACGATAGTCAGCTTGTCTTTGTCTCGTATGACAGCAAACCAATATTTGTTTACTGGGCTGCTGCTCGGTCATAACAAGAACAATTAAAAATCTGACTCTGGGAACTTTATGATGAGCATTTGTCTCTATTTATTGACATCATATAGACTAAACTGGCTGTTGTCTGTATTAATAACAGGTGGAAGATTCTAATGTTTCACATACTTATTAGTATCTTCATTGAACTTGAGACTGTCTGAAGTACTCATACTTTTTCAATGTGTATAAAGTAAAATATGTGTTAATAAAACATTTGACAGTATTATAAGTACTAAAGCTATTAAGGGAAACAGATCTTCAATCAGATTTTCAACCCAAGGCTCCACTAGACCTTTCCCCGTGTCAAAATAGGTTTGTAGTAGGGCTGGGCGATATATCGATATAAAAGGTATATCGATATATCTTAAATTTGATATGGAATTAGACCATATCGCATATATCGATATAGTTCAAATTTGCACTGTGATCCTTGCTCCAGGCAAGCTGTGGCTTTTATTTAAGATATTTTTTTATTAAGATGTGCACTTTATGGAGCTTTGATTTTTTTAAAAGGTACTCCTGTTATACAGTCAAGTCAAGTCAAGTCAAACTTTATTTATAGAGCACATTTAAAACAACCAAAGTGGGTTGACCAAAGTGCTGTACAGATATCACAGTTGCAGGAAATACGGTAAAAACTAAGATACTAAAATACATAAACACAGTGCAACAATAGAATAAAATAAATTAAAAATATAATAAAATAAATAAAAAATGTAAATAAAATTTTGTTTTTGCAAGATGTCCACTTAAACAGTATTTATGTTCACTTAAATTAATGGTTTCAATAAAACTACTTGTGACATGTCATATTTGGCTCTGACTTTGACTGAATATTTGCTCTCACTTTGCGATAAAAATATCTGGATATATATCGTATATCGATATTCAGCCTAAATATATCGGGATAGGACTTTTGGTCCATATCACCCAGCTCTAGTTTGGAGTATAGGTATCGTCTCTAGTATTGTATCAGTTATATCACATCAAGTGTAAAAATGGTATTGTGACAACCTTAGTGGAAACAGCTCTACAGAGAAGATCTAATGACTAACTTCTAAGAAAGATGGGAAAGTCTTCCTCAGGTCAAACAGCTATGTGGTTAAAACAAATGCAATACAATGAATGTCAGGGTAGATATGGATTGGAGGTGAAGGACACCGCTTGAAGAAAACCAGAGAAGGATCAGCACAGGAAGCGAACTTGATAAGAGCGGGGAGGGTTGGAGGAGATCACATACAATGGTCGGGCTGAACTTAAAACAGGAGATCAGCACAAAAGGTTCATGTGGTCGAGGCCAAACAGGGGTAAGGAAAGGTAAAGACGTGGGGAGAGTGGGAGGGCAAGAGAGGAGGGAAGTCAGCTCACCAAGAGGAAGGGTTGAGGGAGGAAAACACATTGACCTGTCTTCTTTAAACAAACAAGTAAAGACATACCAACTGTAATGTGCAGAGCTGAGGTGGTGTGTCCTTCTCACCCACATACCACCGTCTTTACATCTACATTCACACGCTGCCCTCTAAATATAAACATTCATCTGCAGCTCATCATGCCATCCAACTTTGTTATTACAGTCTAATATACAGTACAGGCCAAAAGTTTGGACACACCTTCTCATTCAATGCGTTTCCTTTATTTTCATGACTATTTACATTGTAGATTCATCAAAACTATTAATGAACACATGTGGAATTATGTACTTCACAAAAAAGTGTGAAATAACTGAAAACATGTCTTATATTCTAGTAAGCAAAGGGTGGCTACTTTGAGGAATCTAAAATACAAGACATGTTTTCAGTTATTTCACACTTTTTTGTTAAGTAAATAATTCCATATGTGTTCATTCATAGTTTTGATGCCTTCAGTGAGAATCTACAATGTAAATAGTCATGAAAATAAAGAAAATGCATTGAATGAGAAGGTGTGTCCAAACTTTATATACATTTACCATAGTCTTATTATAGCTGATTTAAAGAAGGAGTCACAGAAACAATGACCAAGATGATAAACTTTTTTCTCTGCTAGACCTGTGCAGTGAGAGCTAGAAATCACTCTGGGAATGTGTTTGGCTGTGTTTCTGTGTGTGATAGAAACACAGTCTGCTGCCCGGGCAGCGCTGAGCCACTTGATCACTGCTGGTAACAGACGAAAGCTGACAGAAAGCAGACGGAACGCTCCGTGACTACAACCGGACCTCTGTGGATGTCAGGGGCTAAAAATACATGCAGAACTATTCAAACTACTCATAACCAACTTCATATGCCATGGAAATCAGCAAAGTATGATATCACATTATGATACAGGTGTCCAACATCAATCTGTCCAACTTTTGCACTGTTATGAGTTTCAATTGCTCCTTTTTTATGCATCACATAACCTGCCAACACCCACAGTGGGGTGTTGTTTCCAGAAAGGAAATGCATTGATATTAAAAAAGAAAATGGCATGTGGACTTTAAAATACGCTAAATATTGAACAATACAGTACATTTAAGCAGCAGACTTTAAGTTATTGTTCTGTATAATTTCTTGTTTCAGAAAACTCCCTATAAAATCTACTTTCTCATTCTAGCATGTACATATAACAACAAAGGGCTCTAGTAGGAGTGTAGAAAAATATTGATATACTTAGGGTATAGTTATATTATGTTTTGTGGCACTATCAATGTTTAATTTTAGTTTACATGCAAAGATTTGCAGCACACAAAGATGGGTGCAGTGATGTTGGATGTTAGATATTGTGATGCACTGTTATGACTGCATATTAAGTTTACAGTATTAACATATATTGCAATATATTGAATTATAACGCCATGTGTCATGCCCATAAACAGCCCTATATACAGTAATGGGACAATTTAGTTGTGGTTAATAAGCCACAGCCTGTGACCACCCCTAATAAGGCTCTCTTACTTCTAAAATCTTCTCCCTGTGAGAACTTACAAAATATAGTTGACTTGAAAAATCATGTAAGCACATTCATACACCCAGGTACCAACATCACAAGGCTGCAGAGGCTGGAAGGTTTATTACCCATACTGAGAAGTAGGCTAATGTAAGCAAGAGGGGACTGTGCAGGATCACAGACATGCAGTGTACGCAGGAGCTGCACCCACAGCACAGCACGCTGCAGGGAGATAAAGTTGATCTACCTTTTATCTCCCAATATCTTTAGAAAAGTCCCTGCAAAAAATGAGCAAAACTTTCCCCAGTCTCTGTCTGAACTGTTCCTACTGAACACAGCTTCTAATTCCTACAAACTTTTTTGTAAATTAGTCAGTCTCGAGGTGTTTTACACGTATCTGTCTGTGTTGTACCTTGACATTAAGATAGTTAAACATATATCCCATCAACAACAGTCCAAACCCCTCGTGTTGCACGGATCGAGTATCAAACATTCCCAGGGCGCTTACCTCCCCAGGTGAGGAAGAGGAGCAGAAGTCCGAGGAGCAGAGAGGTAGTGTCCCGTGCAGCCATGGTTGTTGGTCGGCTCTGCAGCTGTCCGTGCTGGGGTGTGTGTGTGTGTGTGTGTGTGTGTGTGTGTGGAGGGAGTCTGACAGGCACAGGTCCTCCTGGAAAACTGTGTGAGACGCAGAGAGAGGAACGGCGGAGCAGCGCGGGGAGGCAGATGATGCAGGAGGGGCAGAGACAGGAGGTCCTGCACTGTAAAAAATACTAATTATTTCTTTAAAACCCGTCCCAGTTTGCGACTAATTCAGACGCACACTTGTCTAAAATTCGTCAAATTCTTTCGACGCATTATTCGCTGTAAACAACTCAGTCTAAGCTATTTTGTGAACTATTTATGACGATAAATAGACTGGCATGAGCTCAGAGCTCGAGTTCAAATCAATGGCTGGAGTTGATATTTTTTGCAGTGTGCGTGAAGGAAAAAAAAAAAGAGGAACTTGAGTGAGGGCAGCAGGAGGGCGGAGGTCTGTACAGTATACAGTATATAGTTATAATTTACAGCTTCTTTGTTGTTTCCAAGACTCCAACAGAATACATTTCCTCACCAAGAGAACTGTAACTCATGCTCCGTCAACAGAAAACCATGACGGGTTAAAATTAGTTTAGCATGACTTCTTTGAGTGGCGCGTGGGCGTTAATTTGGTGTGAAAAGGTGTGGCTGACTCTCCTCTAATGTCCAACACAGGGATGGGCAACTTCAATGCTGGAGGGGGACAATTTTTTATCGACACTACCACAGGGCCACATACAGGACCGTGCACTTAACCAGATATGATGAAACTGCAATTTTAAATATGTTTACAGTGCAGTAACTTAACATATTTAATGCTCAAACTGCATGTATAACAGTATAAATAGGAATACAAAAGGTTTGAAGCAAATAAAAAATAACCACTTACTGTGATTTCTTTTTTTTTCAGTGCAAGAACAGCAGACCAACATTATTGCAAGAAGTAATTTTTGTGCATTTTTACACTGCACTTTTAAGATTTTGTACTGAGGGCCACTTCAAGTGAGGGTGAGGGCCATATGCGGCCCCCAGGCCTCCAGTTGCCCATCCCTGATCCAACATCTCCAACATGCTATGCGCCCATGTGTGTTTGCGTGCATATTTGTGTGTACATGGTGTTTTGCAGTGGTGTGTTGGGCAGGATCAACATGAGAATGGATATACTATCTGCTCCATAGAAATTATGTAATTGCATTTTTTCTGTCTGGTATTGTGACATCATTTATGAAAATTTTACCTCATTATTCTCATTTTTTATTGAAAATTCTATTAAAATGAGCATGTGTGTAGAATACAATTTATCGGCCGGGACATCCTGCAGCACAATACCTTTTTCAGAAGGTATTTTGACACATATTTGGCCTTTAACAAATGTTGAGCCCGATGTATTTTGGATATAACAGTCAATAATGCACTTTCGATAGAACGTTTTGATTAATTGTGCAGCCCTAGCTCCATGATGAAGTGCTGCAGTTGCAGAGCATCTTTAGCCTCCAACTCATACGCAGACATAAAAATACTTTCGTTTATGTAGCGCACCTAATCTCTCCATCCACAACCACAACATCCTCTTCATGCACTTATTACATGCATCTATACATATTTGCAGTGGTGGAATGTAACTAAGTACATTTTCTCAAGTACTGTACTTAAGTACAACTTTGAGGTACTTGTACTTTACTTGAGTATTTCCATTTTATGTAACTTTATACTTTTACTCCACTGCATTTTGAGGCAAATATTGTACTGTTTCCTCCACTACATTCTGCTGACAGCTTTAATTACTTTTCAGGTCGACATTTAACATTTACATGAATGAATCAGTAGAAAAAATCTAATAATATATTGAGAATATTTAAAACAATCTGGTTCCATTCTGCATGATGAGTACTTTTACTGTTGATACTTTAAGTACATTTTCATGCTGAATGCAGAACTTTACTTGTAGTGGAGTCATTTCAGTGTGACATTAGTACTTTTACTTAAGTGAGGGATCTGAATACTTTTTCCACCACTGCATATTTGGATGATGCATAGTTCCTTTATGAAATAGCATGCATTCCTTTGCTAAGATGTTTTTGTCTTTAAAAAACATGATATTTTCTTAAACCTAACCAAGACGGGTTTTTTTCATTCACAATGTTAACAACGCGTTTTAGAACTGTAATCTGGGAGAAATTATGTTTCCCTCGAAACTTAATTGAGAATGCAGTTTCACTGTATGGAAACTTAGTTTTTAGGGGACCAGGTTGTTTGGCATTGTATTAAGTTTTGAATCAATAATATATTAGTATGGGGGATTTATATGTTTTGTTACTGAGCATTTTCAGGGACTCTGAGTCCTTTTAAAAAGAACAAATCAGCTCACTCACATTACAACACTTACATCAGTTCACCTGACTCAGCTGGATTTTGTTCTCCATCAATAACTGTTACAGAGATAATCTTTATCTACAGCCAGTCTCTTATAAAAAACAGTGGATGTGACTCCCTCTTTGTGCTAGATGCCAAGCTTAATATGGACATAAGTAGGGAGTTGAATCAAACTGACTCCCTAAACAAACCATGTAAAAACATGAAGCCTGCCAGAGTACATCATATCATTTACATGATGCTGACCTGACTCTGGTCTCTGATAGGTTAAGCAGTCGAGCTGTGAACACTGTCAATGTTTGTCCAACTGTAAGAAACCAATGAAAACAAATTTTGCAGAGAGAGAGCTGCAGGAAAATGACACAAAATACTGTGCTGGTGACACGCGGGTTGTTTTGGCTCGCTTGATCCAAACATAATTAAAGAAAAGTAGCAGTTCGCTGCCACAGACTGGAGACTAGCAAAGCACATATACAAAGAGCCTCTCAGGAAATATATTAGATTAGAGATTATTTAAGTAAAACTCAACGAAATGGGTTAATGATGATAAAAGTTCAACTTATAGATTGTTGAATATCAGTATTTGAGAGTAACAAAATGTCATGATTGTTGGCATTTATTGGGAAAAAAATAGTTTTGTAACATAAAAATTAAAAAAAACATGGTTATTTAAGAAGTGTGTCAAAAAATGTGCTGGGCAGAACATGTTACACTGTAAAAAGTTGAAATCTAGAAAATGATATGTGCCTATATAATGAAAAAGGTAAGTATGTATATAACAGTCTTAAGTTATAACTTTATACTACTTGTTAAGTTTACTTAAAATGTTGCTGTAGTAACTTAATTTTGTAAAGTTGTTCCAACTTAAAAATGGCAGTTTAAATTAATGTTTTCTTTCCAGGTGAACAGTTGTGGAATAAAAAGTATGTAATTATAATGTTTATATATGACCTCACACATATCTTTAACGTTTCTGTACTGCAGTTTCATTTTATCTACCGGCTGACATATAGAAATATGAATCTGTGATAAGCTCAATTTGTCTGAAAAATCAGCTTTGATATTTTGCTGTATTTTAAAATCAACAGGCAGAACTAGAGATTTTTAATTTAAACCGACACAAAAAACAAAGACGTTGAAAAATAAATTAAAGTCTGATCAAACACATATTTTTAAGGTTGTTAGTATTAAGAAAAAAGTGCCTCACATTCTTTCTCCATGTGTATCTCTCTTTTATTTACATTTCTAAATAAAAGATAAGCCAATGTGGAGACACTTTTTTTCCTACTTTCAAGTCCACTTCGACCGTTTAGCAATTACCTACAACGTTTTGGAGTGCATCACTTTTCCATTGTTTGGGTTTTTGGTAGTAACAAGAATCTGCAGGTTAATGGTAGTGTTTGTGTGATCAGAGGACCTGAGAGAGCAATGTGTGTTACAAACAATACAACACTTCCCCAAACTTTGCACAGACAGTGATAAATCCCCAATCTGTCGGGACGGTTGCAACAATCGTTTAATCTCAGTATTATTTGATCCCGTGTGAACCATCACAGCCCGAGCAGCTGGAAACAGATCAAAGACTGGTGCGACGTGTCGTGTACACTGATGTCTGTATCCTTCACTGCTGGAAAACACCAGCGTGTCCGCCATCTGTGCCTGCCAAGTGGATTGCCTCTGAGTGCAGGTCAGAGCCACATAGGAAGGAGCAGGCAATGATACTAAACTCACCACTGAGCAAGCGTCTGTTTTTGAGAGCATCGCACACACAGCTGGACAGTCAGCATCCTCAGAGGAAGAGACAGTTTTCCAGAAGGATGGAGGAGATGTGGTTGGTTTTATTTAAGCGGCTTCTACCTGATGTGATTTAAATGTCTGGTTCAGAGCAGCACAGAGTTGCTAATTTGTGGTGGAATTACAGTCATGGAAAAAAGTATTAGACCACCCTTGTTTTTGTTACATAGTGCAAAAACAGAGGTTCAGGGCACAGAGTTGGAATAAAAAAGGCACCATTCTTGCTATTTCAAGTCAGTGTAGCATCCACATGATTTTAAAGCTTTTAGATGAAGTAGTCAGTCTTCACATGCATTTTTTAACCCTTTATCAGGCAAAGAACTATATTTGGTAACTTCAGGTAATATTTCGAGAAAAAAGTTGCAAATGTACTAGATTAAAGTGGCAAATCTACAAGAAAAAAAGTCGCAGATTTAAGAGATTTAAAGTGGCAAATCTGTGCGAAATAAGTCGCAGATTTACGAGAAAAAAGTGGGGAAAAAAGTAACTTTTTTCTCCCAGATTCACCACTTTAAATCTCATAAATCTACGCATTTTTTTCTCGTAGATTTGCCCCTTTAATCTCGTAAACTTTTTTCTCAAAATATTATTTTCGAATATTGTTTTTACACATTCTGGCTGCATGTAATATCCTCCAATATTCTCTAGGGTTAAAATTTGGAATTTGCAAGTATGTCAATGAGTGAATCTGGGAGAAAAAAAGTTGCTTTTTTCCCACTTTTTCCTCGTAAATCTGCAACTTTTTTCGTGCAGATTTGCCACTTTAAATCTCTTAAATCTGCAAGTTTTTTTCTTGTAGATTTGCCACTGTAGTCTAGTAAATTTGCAACTTTTTTCTCTAAATATTACCTGAAGTTACCAATTCTCTTTGCCTGATAAAGGATTAAGTATTGTTACATGGATTATTCATTATGTGTCTGTTTTGAAAACATCATGGACTTTTGATGTTGTTTTATAGAAATTTACATGACCATAATGCTGCTGTCCTTGTATACAATCATGGGAAAAAAATAATGAATTTGATTATTATCAAGAAAACCATGTAAAATTGCTAGATAACACTTAAATTAAACTCTTCTGTGTTATATTTGTTGTTATCATTTTTGTCCAAACAAATATACCTTTAGTTGTACCAGGAATTAAAATGAACAATAAATTGAAGAAAGGATGGTCTAATCATTTTTTTCCATGACTGTAGTTGGATAAGGATGTTTGGTCAAGGCCATTATCATGTTTCAAGAATATGTGATTGTTCTCAGCACTCTATTTCAAGCTGTGTTTTTTAGATGTGTTTTTATTTATTTTTATTCGGCTGTAACCAAATAAAAAGGCCGTGAGAGAGCCTCAGGGAACGTTTTTCTGTGTATTTCTCTGCCAATCTCTGTGAATGTGAAAGCTGTCTGTGTGTGGCAGAGAAGTCTGGGGTGCATCAATGCATGTGTGTAATGACACGGAGAGGCAACTGTTCATTCAAAACAACAATGCTCCTAAAGAGCTTAACAAAGATGCTGCAATAGCATAAACGAAGTTCAGAACTGGAGATTATTTCCTCATTGAAAGAAGACCAAAGAATGACACTGAAGTCCTTCCTCGACTTGAGACAGCCTCAAGTGGCCATTTGGGAAACAGCAGGGGGTTTTTTGGCTTTTCTCCATTGGCTTCTTTTTGCAGCCCTTCATCCATCTTCTTAACTATTATGCAAGAAAATAAACCAGCATATTTCCCAGAAAGAACATATTTATTTATCAATCATCCCTAGGCCAATTCAAAAGTCAAATTCAAACACTTTTCAAGCATTTTCAGAGTCCAATTTCAAGCTTTTCCAGCTTCAAGGTTGGATGTGTTGTGTGTTCAGAGATGCTCTTCCAGTGTAAGCACTTGTTTGTAACAAGTTCTTATTTGAGATACTGTTGCCTTTTTATCATCTCCAACCAGTCTGGCCATTCTCCTCTGATCTCTGGCATCAACAAGAATTTTGGCCAAGAGAACTGCCACTCACTGGATATTTTCTCTTTTTCTGACCATTATCTGTAAACCCAAGATTACCCAGTAGATCAGCAGTTTGTGAAATACTCAGACCAGCCGTCTCGCTCCAACAACCATGCCATGTTCAAAGTCACTTCAATCACCTTTATTCTTCATTCTGATGCTGCTTTGAACTTCAGCAGCTCGTCTTCACCATGTCTACATGCCTAAATGCATTGAGTTGCTGCCATGTGATTGGATGATTAGATATTTGCATTAACAGGTGTACCTAATAAAATGGTCTGTGAGTGTACAGTACATGCAGTATACTGATTATTTAACTTATTCATCGCATTAGATGAATATCTTAAATATTTAATGATTCTTGACAGCATTCTACAGAAGGGTGATAAATTAAAACACAATAAACTGTCATGTTTCAACATCTGTCACCTGTTTGTAAAAGCACTTTTCACACCTTGAAAACATTAATATTCAAGTGTTTTCAAGACTGACTCAAGGTTTCCACACTGCAAAAAAGCCAACTTGTATTTTTTGGCCTAAAACAGTGATTTAAGTTGGTAAAACTTGGAAATATAAATTATTAAGTATAAATTATAAGGTAGCGGCTAACTGATGCTAGCGGCGCTGCTTGTTACAGCTATAAGAGTATCCATTAGCATATCAATGCTAACTCAAAATTGTGGTCGCAACATTAGCTGACATTTCATAGCGGCGTTACAATCGTGCCACTTCAGCACATTGCAGAAGTTAGCAGAAGTAAGGGTTAAAAGTTATTACAATGTAAAATTATAAGTTAGTACAACTTATAGTTGAGTTGATAAAAATCTGAATTCAGAGTTGAGCAAACTCAAAAACAAAACTTAAAATATTTAGTTTAGTCGTCCAACTTAAAATTTTATCGAAGTTTGTTGCCTTGAAATTTTGAGTTCACCCAACTTTTCTTTTTTTGCAGTGCAGCACCCATAGGCAGCAACCCTGTTTTCCTGCTGTTCCCAAAGCAGGTGTACAGCAGAAATAAAACAGACGGGCAGGAAGAAAGAAAGTGCATCTGCTTTTAGTCGAAACATCCTCTGTTCACCAGATATCACTGGTGTTCTGTTTTTCCTTCCATTTTAAAGCGATTTGAGCGGATCTGCTGGTGGAGATACGAGCGCTGTCGCTGTGTTTTGATGGAAATATGGGGCCAATACTGATAACACATCCTAACATCTCTCTCTTTCTGCTGTGAAGTCGTGTTAATTGGTTCTTGTGTTCAACATCCTCTCTGGAGTGTTGCATCTCTGCTGCAGAGAGGGTAACAGTTGCAATTGTTTGACCCCTCACAATGTGATTTAAAACAAGTCAGATGTTATTCAATGATGCATTATTAATATAATGAAGAGTACACTGCATATCTCCAAACTATCATGTACGCTGCAGAACACAACAGAAAGGCTACACTGCAAAAAAAGAAAAGTTGGGTGAACTCAAAATTTCAAGGCAACAAACTTAAAATTTTAAGTTGGACAATTAAACAAAATATTTTAAGTTTTGTTTTTGAGTTTACTCAACTCTGAATTTCTCTGGCACGATTGTAATGCCGCTATGAAATGTCAGCGAATGTTGTGACCACAATTTTGAGTTAGCATTGATACGCTAATGGCTACTCTTGTAGCTGTAACAAGCAGCGCCGCTAGCATCAGTTAGCCGCTAGCATCAGTTAGCCGCTAGCTTTCGCTAATGACCGAATTTCACAACAAAGAAATAAGAGTTAGCAGAACTATTGTCCTTTGTTGTGAACCCCAACTTAAAGATATAAGTAACAACAACTCACAAACTTGTTTTTGAGCAGACAACTGGCTTCCTTTGTTGTGCTAACTTACATTATTGCCCTAAATGTCAATAATTTATATTTCCCAGTTTTACCAAATTAAATCACTGTTTTAGGCCAAAAAATACAAGTTGGCTTTTTTTGCAGTGCAGTAAATGCTTTTTAACTGAGATTCTATATGAATGTAAATAAGGGTGTAAACCACCGTGTTGATGTTTTCATTTCCTTTGTGGTGAAGCCCAGTCAATATGGTATGTAGCGATAGCAGAGCACTAGCTGTTCTCAAAACAACTACATTGTTCAGCCACTCAAGGTCGGTGAATTATGATCACATCTTCAGGGCTGCTGAGTGACTCAGGAGCAGCACAAGGTGTACGGGTCTGTGAGTTCAAATGTAAAGATTAGGGAATTTTTTTATTTTTAAAAGCCCTCTTCAAATTTCTTAGAGATAATTTACAAGAATGTCCCCCTTTCACCCTTTATTTAATATGATACATCCTGGACAGGGCATTTGGGAATATCAGGGGGCAATGGTTTTGGGAATGAGGCTGAAAAAGGAAAATAGAGGCAGGAAAAGCAACATCCCCTCCCCCCAGCAGTTCCCAGGGACTGTAAAGGCATGAAACATGTTTTCAGAGCATGTTTCACAACCTGCTGACAGGGGAAAACCTCTAGCTATCAACCGCCAAACAAATCAAATCAATCCACAACAGATCTCTCAACTATTTTTCTCTTAACTGGTTGAATGAGATCAGCAGTTGCACACATACTAGGTCACATAAGTTATACTTAAAGTATTCCTTTATCTTTCTAGAGAATAGTTCAAAAGTGTGGGAATTAAGCTTTTAGATATTTATATGTAATTTAGATTTAGAAATCCACCTACCAGCACCTGTAAAGCTCTCTAATTAACACATTTTATCTCTACATGTAATCTCAAACAGAAACAGAGATTTTGGACACATAGATTGTCACCATCAACCTTCATGTGATGCCATAAATGCCAGGTGTATTTATGTGCGGCTGATCACATACACTACCTCTCAAAAGTTTGGGGTCACTTAGAAATGTCATTTTTTTTTATAGAAAAGCACATTTTTGTAACACTTTATATTAAGGTCCTTGTAATAACCATTAATTAACAAGTAATAAGGCCCTTGTAAGTCTTTACAAGATGCTTATTAACATTTTTGTGTGTTTATAAGCTTATATAAGTGTTAATAATGGCATTACAAACACCCATGACCCACCCATTATGTCTTTGCCATGCCTTTATTAATCTTATTTTGTTTGCTTATTGATATTAAAATATACTTTATTGCTCATCTATTATAAGTTAACTATGCTTTTTGCAACTACCGGATCTAAAGCGAGAACAATGCCTTATTACTTGTTAATGAATGGTTATTAAGGACCTTATTATAAAGCGTTACCAAAAGTCCTTCATCTCCACAGGCAACACTTTGAAATTCTCACTCTAAACTCACAGCTTTATTTCACTTTTTAAAGAAACTAAGATTTTTAGAACTAAATTCTCCACAGAAAGTCATAAAACCAGGCTTGTCTGCAGTGTGAGTCTTTAATCCTCATTCTCCATGAGTTATAATTGCTCCATACAGGGATAACAAGTTGCATTACTAAACTGAACTCATTAACCTTTAATATTCTTCTTCCTTTTCTCTTCTTTCTAATACCAAACTCTTCCCGAGTTGAAACACTATAGAAACATGTCAGTGGGTGGATTTACTATGATGAATGCCCCTATTACATATAATCACCATGGAGAAGCAATGTTCATTTCTTGGCCCATGTAGTTATCAAAGTGTCTCTTTGTCACAATCCCTGATGTTGTGACGGAGTTGAGCAGAAATTCAAATTTCTCTCCCACTCTTCCCCAGAGCCCCCTCACCATACCAGTGCACGCTCGAAAGCCCCCTGTCCTCTGGAGAAACTCGGACAATAGCCGCCTCTCATGCCGGGCAGACTAACCCCCCAAAACAACTTGCTCCCGGGTCTGGCCTCGGTGGCTCGGAAAGAATGACTTCTTTTCCTCTCTTTCCTTCCTTCAGGCTGTCCTTAGCCTATGGCTGCACAGCGCTGTAAGCCCTGGCGAGATAAACAGAAGTCGTGTGTACTCATCAATCACAAAGGAACGGCACACACAGGAGTGCACGGTAAGGACACTCAAGTCACAGCATCAGGGGGGAACTCTTAAAGTTCAAGGATAAGATTGTGAATAGTTGCAGTAAAAGATAAGGAGATAATCATAGTTCTTGTTCCAGCCCGAGGTCCCTTTAATGCATGTCTCCCCCTCCTTCTTCCTATCCACTCTCTCTCTGTCACTATCAAATAAAGCATGAAAATGCCTAAAAAAATCATCTTTAAAAAAAAAGAGAATAATCATATGGGCCAGAGGCTTGTAGTTAAATGAAACACTTGTCTATGGAAGAAGGGATTCACGCTGCTTATTTTATTCAAATAAATAGTTTTGGGTGAAAAAAAAGTGTTCTCTTTCTTGCTGCGAGTGAAGGAGGAGAGTAAAGAGCTACAGCCAGCAGCTGGTTAGTTCAGCTGAGCTTAAAGAGTGGAAGCCGTCCTTGCTCTGTCCAAAGGTAAAATAATTGTCAGAAAGCGGTGTCCATGGCATGTCCCCGACTCCCTGATAACAGTCCCACAATGCAATTTGTCACTTTTGATCAAGAGGCATCGGTAACGCTTTATAATAAGGTCCTTAATAACCATTAATTAACAAGTAATAAGGCATTGTTCTCGCTTTAGATCCGGTAGTTGCAAAAAGCATAGTTAACTTATAGTTAACTTATAATAGATGAGCAATAAAGTATATTTTAATATCAATAAGCAAACAAAATAAGATTAATAAAGGCATGGCAAAGACATAATGGGTGGGTCATGGGTGTTTGTAATGCCATTATTAACACTTATATAAGCTTATAAACACACAATAATGTTAATAAGCATCTTGTAAGGACTTACAAGGGCCTTATTACTTGTTAATTAATGGTTATTACAAGGACCTTAATATAAAGCGTTACCGAACTTTTCAATGGATGAGTGTATGGATCGTAAAGCATGAAGTAATAAGGCAGGTCACTGGATCAAAATTAAGAAAATGAAACATTATTTTACACAAAAAACAACTGTTAAAAGATTATTTATGTTTGATACTTTTCAAACTTGTTTTAAGAAAATTACACAATTTGTTGATTCAGTGTAGGTTTTGTCATGTAACTTTTCTTTAAAATATAAAATAAAGCCACATGTAAATCTTTTTGATATATTCTATTTTGTTTTGTGAAATTCATTAACATAGTAAAGTCATGCAATGGTGTAATGGATATATCTTCATACATTTTTCTTTAATGTAAAAGAATGTGTCTCAAGGGTAAAGCCCTTATGATTCATGATTATTCAATTTAACGCTTGAGTTGATTGAACATTTTTCACTTAGTAAAAATAAGTACCAACACTGGATGGTTAGAACTTCACGCTTATAAAGAGTTTTTATGTCTTTAATTAATCTGCAAATATTTTACATGAATTTTTTCATTGTGTCGTTTTTTGCCACATATTCAACAGTTCCAGTTGCTCAAATGAAATAATTTTGATGCTTTTCTTTGAATATTTTGGGGGTTAGACTGAAAATCGGAAGGAAAAAGCTTTAAGACATCACCTTGGCCTCTAGTAAATTTTGATTGACATTTTTCACTATTTTCTGATACTTACAGGCAAAATTACTCAATTAAGTATTTAAATAATTGAGATAATAGCCAGCAAAGTTATTTACAATAGAAACCAACCTGGTCTCACAGGAATCCGTGAAATAGCCACGGATTTCCTTAACTCAAAATCCGTGGAATAGCCACGGAATCACTCAAATTTCCGTGAAACTGACACGGATTTCGCTACAATGCAAGTTAATGACAGTCATATCCCGTGGCTATTCCAACATACAAAGTGATTATGTACATTCACTGAGTGAATATTTAGAAAATAAAACATATATTTCTGGCTAGAAATGTGATCAAAATCCATTTTTATGCAGAAACTAAGTCAAAATATGGATTTTTTTTCACTAAAAATGAGAGAAATGTCACGTGACTTGGAACAAACCAATCGTGTCAGTTTCACGGAAATTTGAGTGATTCCGTGGCTATTCCACGGATTTTGAGTTAAGCAAATCCGTGGCTATTTCACGGATTCCTGTGAGACCAGGTTGATAGAAACAATCATTAGCTGCAACCCTATATAAAAGGTTTTTGGGTTATTTTGCTGATAATTAAACTAATCATCATTAGCTTTGGTAATTTCAAACAAAATCCTTTTTTATGACTGAACAAAGGCTCTGTCTGAGGTCTTTTTGGGGGGGGGCAGATGCAGAATAATGAGTCATGAAGCAGGAAGCTGCTGCCTGGACACTCATGGACATCCTGCAGATGCACAGACGAGGTCCTGAGAAGACAACTCAAAGAACAGGAATGTCACACTGAGTGACCTCCTCAGTCTTAGTCATCCTATTCATATCTCAATGAGTCACATCCATTAAATCATCAACGGGTCTCTGCTGAAATTATCCAGCCGCCTGGTTTTCCCACCTTTTGTCTCTGCCTGCCATCACGCCCTCTTCCGCCTGCCCAGTGTGCAGTGGAGGCAGCGGGTTCGAGGCGGAGGGTTTCTGAGGAATGCAGGGTCCTGCTCCGGGTCTCGAACCAGTCTGCACTCCAGTGATTTCTACTGTTTGAGTTTGTGTTTTCCCAGAGAAGCTTCTGGTCTGCCGCCTACCCCCTGTCCTCAACCACACACACACACACACACACACACACACACACACACACACACACACACACACACAGATGTACTGAATGTAAATGGATGTGAGTCCAGTGTACTGGCTCGCAGCCAAAGTCATCATTGAATCAGATGATCTGAACCCTACAGCCCAAAATGAACCACAAAGTCTGGGAACGCAACAAAAAACTTCAAGTCACAGATGACAGATTTTAAAGATTGTGGGGGGAGAGGTCCGTGCTGAAATGGGTCGGTGACTTTGGACAATGTCTTGGAGTTTGCCTCAAACATTCTTTTAAATATTATTAGTTTTCATAACTGTGACCTGTAAAAATCTGAGCATCATCTTATAGTTAAAAGCTGATTAAATGCAGAAAACTAATTGCAATATTTACATTAAGTCTTAGTGGTATGAGAAATGGCACGTCTGTAACTTACAATTACATTTTTAACCCAACAAATTGAAATACAGTCCAGTGGTTTAATATCTATCTACAAGACCTCTCTGCCTTGGCAGTGTCGAGGAGGCTTTAAATAAATAGTTCTGCATTTTAATAAATGTTCTTTATCACTTTCTTGCCGTGAATTACATGAGAAGATTTATACTAATCTCATTTGTACCTTAACCCTAAAGAACTATATTTGGTAACTTCGGGTAATATTTCGAGAAAAAAGTTGCAAATTTACTAGATTGAAGTGGCAAATCTACAAGAAAAAAAGTTGCAGATTTAAGAGATTTAAAGTGGCAAATCTGCGCGAAAAAAACATGTCGAAGTATCCTTGAGCAAGATACTGAACCTGTATGAATGTGTGCGTGTGAACGGGTGAATGATTATTTCTCCTCATATTTATTTTTATTTAGTTAGTATTTTTTATTTTACTTTGTTTTTTAAATTTACTATTTATTGTTTTTTTTATGGATTTTTTTATTTCTCATATTTCTTTTTATTCAGTTAGTATTTTATGATTTTTTTATATTTCATATTTATTGTATTTCTTTAATGTTTTTTTAATTTCTCCTCATATTTCTTTTTATTTAGTTAGCATTTTTTATTTTACTTTGTTTTTTATATTTAATATTTATTGTTTTTAATGGATTTTTTTTTATTTCTCATATTTCTTTTTATTTACTTAGTATTTTTATTTTATGTTTTTTACATTTAATATTTATTGTAAATCTTAAATGGATTTTTAAAAGATTTCTCCTCATACTTCTTTTTTAAAGTTGAATTTTTCCTTTATGTTTTTTTAAATTTACTATGTATTGGGGTTTTTTTATGGATTTTTTAAATTTCTCCTCATTTTTTCATTTTATTTAGTTAGTATTTTTATGATTTTTTTATATTTCATATTTATTGTATTTCTTTAATGTTTTTTTTTTATTTCTCCTCATATTTGTTTTTATTTAGTTAGCATTTTTCTTTTCTTTCATGTCTTTTTATATTCACCTTTTATATTTTTTAATGGATTTTCCCCTCATGTTTCTTTTTATTTAGTTAGTATTTTTATTTTTTATTTTTTATATTTCATATTTATAGTTTTTCTTTAATGGAGCCTCCAGGCAATATTGTTTCACACAATCACGTCAATCAAGACTTTAACAATAACACCCACTGGAAATATATATATATAAGTGTCTGTGGGTACACTGCTAAATTAATTTTAGCTGCCCGTGGTGCTGACACAAAGCGGTTAAGAGTTGTTTCTGTGTAGTGGAAGAACAAACAAAGAGGTGGAAGGGCGGGTCGGACACTCAGGATCCTTTAAAGGGTGGAAACGTCCCAGCGGGTGAGGAGCCCAATTGCTGTAAATCCTTCATCCGTGGACCCTCTGCTCCTTGTAGGAAGCACGTCAAGAGGTGACTTGGTCTTGCCGTCTCCGTTTCATCCTGTGCAATCGTATCTTGTTTCCTATGTTGATTATATGTTTTATTTTGGGGATTATTCGCTTATTTTAACCAAACATCCCTGGAGAGAGAGCTTCCAGGTCTCAGTTTAAGATGGATCTCTGGTCATTGTCTCAGCTGTCAGTGATGCTGTCAGAATGTGAACACTCTGCACACTTTTTAAATAAAGAGTGCCAACAAAAAATTAAAATAAAAAGTTTTCTTAATAGCCTCTATCATCTTTTTCAGAGGCCACATTCATAAAAATGTATGTCATTAAATTTAGGTACACCTGATGATCTCCTGAGTCCTGAACAGAAACTCTTCAACAAGTTGACATGTAATGGTGCAGTATGCTTAAGGACGTGTAAAGCGAGGCTGCAGGAGGTTTCAGATGAAAGCAAGCTTTTTGAAACCTCTCGTCATTCAGAGAGGAAGGATTCGGTTGACCAGAAAACAAACAAAGGAAGCTGACGACTGGAAGGACCACGGGGAAGGTTAGCTACCATAAAAGGAGCAAGCAGGTCCAGAAGCTCTCTGCCACAGACAAAGAAATGCACAAGACCTTTTATAGCTTCTTGCACTGCTCCTAAGTATCCCTGTTGTATCATTAAATGCTTAAACAAATGCTGTTTGTCAAGCATCCAAAGGTTCGGAACAGGATTTCCCATGATCGTATCAGACAGAGTTTCCCTTTGCTGGTGTTGAGCAGCTCAGATGGGGAGGATGAGGCACAAGGCAAGGAAGGAAATACTGTTGGTATTGTTCGTGGGTTGCAAAGCTTTTGTGTTTCGTTGTCATTAAAGTGGCTGAGGTAATGGGAGAGTATGGCTCAACAAGTGGCGTTGAGTTAATGCACATGGAATGGGTTAAGGAAATTGGAAAACCCTGGTGATGGCATTAAAGATCACTACGATGAAAATTAAATGCAATTGTTCTCATTTCCCTCCCTCTCTCACACAGTTTCTAAGAACAAAGAAAATGTTTAAAGGAGGCTTGATCATATAGGTGTAGTGGCTGAAGCTCACTTGAAATTCACATATTTCAGGAAAAAAAATCAATAAGGGAAACTCGAGATTGAAACCTACCTTGCCTTAGAGAAAATATATTTTTAAAGGACAATATGTATTAATATTTACTTTTTATATTTTTTAAATTGAATATTGTATTTTACATTATTAGATTATTATTTATTTAATTTATTTTTATTTTTTATTTATTTATATTAATATTATTAATGTAATTAATTAATTAATTACTTAATTAAATCATAAAATATTTATTATATATATTAATATTGTTAATTTATCCGTTTGTTTTGGTGGTGTCGAGGATTTATATCCTGTACAGGAACATTTTTAATACATTTCTATAAATTAAATAAAAGTGTATTTTTTCCCCCTATTTTCGTGTTTTATAAACAATGCTAGGGAAGAAAGTGCTAAATTTAATAATTATTGAGACCCAAAATTAATCAATGGTCAGAGGTCAACTTTATTGTCACTAGACAAACATTGGAATAAAAAAAAAGTAAAAGAATATAAAGAATACTAAAAATACTAAAAGACAATACAAATGTAAATACACAATATACAGTATAATAATATAGAATATTCATGAATATGAAGTGAAATGTATGTTTGTAGCAGCAGCGTAGATGAATAGTGCAAATACAAATAAGAGTTGTGCAAAAAGAGTGAGCTCATTGAAATGAAATGAACATAACTAAACTGATCCGCAGTAGAGAGCGAGTTTCCTTTTTCTGGGAAATTGTACCCAGGAACAATGCTGCACCTGCTCTGCTAATATTCCTGCACTGACAGATTTTGGAAAAAACGTATCCTGCATATTGTTGACAACAATGACTCGTAATTTTCTATACTTTACAGGGAAAATGTAGCCTACTGTTTGGTATCTACAACAGCATTAACCTCCTGAGACCCAAGCTTTTGTTTGGTATGTATTGTTAGTTTCTCCTAGATATTTTGGAATTGTAGGACCTGATAAATACAAAAACTAAGCATTGTCTTTGAACAGGAATTAGTTATTGAAAAAAAATAATGGGTTCATTTTACTGTATAACGCAATTAATTCACCAGTGAATAAAACTTTTTATTTCCTTACATTTACACCCTCTCATTTGAAGAATGATAGTAAAAGTCTATTCGTTTTCAAATGAATACTTCCTGATTAGCAGAGTCGGAACTTGTTGCTAATGCTAAAAATAGTCAAACTTGCACAGAATATCAAACTACAAACATTATTAAGCACAAATAGTTTTATCCATAAAATCTGATCAGCTTTGGTACCTGGTCCACTTTTGTCTGGGTAAAAGCTGTTAATTGACTTTACCAAGATGCTGCCATCTGATTTTTACACTGATTGGTGTATTGTTCTTATTCTAGTTGCATAGTTATAGTTAAGCAGAATGAAATATATGGTCCAGAAAACCTAAAATGAAATGTCCACATATGAGGACGCAGGGTCTCAGGAGGTTAAGTAAGAAAGATAGAAAGAAAGAAAGAAAGAAAGAAAGAAAAGAAAGAAAGAAAGAAAGAAAGAAGACTTTATTAGTATTTGGAATTGAAACACACCTACATTAAAAGCAATTTAACAATAAAAATAACAAGCCGAATGCCCCATTTATTTGTGCTCGTTGTTTAATATTTTCACTTCAAAGATCCCCTCTGGCTATGAGGTTGTTTGTCTGTACCATAGGTCTATGCCTTTTTGTTCCTATTGGATGTCTTTGTCAATAAAGATTTGTAGAAAAAAAAAGCTCAGCAGCCTCGACCAAAACAAATATGGCGGCTACAGTAACGACGGTTGACATATCGAAGCTTTCTCCGTGTTTTTTCTCCGTCTCTTTTGATTTCCGCCTGTCTGTTTTGCAGATTTGACATTTTGTAAACGGATTGTGTCGCGAGGAAAATGTTTCTGGAGTATATTTTTCTAACGGAGAGCTGAAAAGAAACCAGGAAAACAAACGGAAGTGTGTGCCTCTGGTTTGAAACTAAACATCCGCCGCTGTAACGCGTGTGTTTACAAGTTAGCTCGTCGCTTCGGCCGAAAGAAATACGAGGAAAATATGAAAAGCAGCCGCATCACCCCTTTAACAGTAAGAAGCACGGTGTATTGTTCCGCCTGATACAACGGAGAAGCGACACGGTCCGGGATGTAGCTAACTAAAGTGACTTTGCTGTGGGGAGCACTGAAAGGTAAACACCGAGTTAAAGCTACGTGACCATGGGTTTGGTGAACTTTGTCATCTCCACTGTTGGAAAATGTCTGGACGCCGTGTGTTTGTTGCTGGACCTGAATTTTGTCGTGGTCCACACCGTGGTGCAGACAGTCCTGGCGGTGATCACCTTCATAAACAGCCTGCCCAGCCTCCTCCTCAGCTCCATCATGGAGCTGGGGAACCTCACCGTGTTCTCCCTGGTGTCCATGGCGGAGGCGACGACCAACGTAGCCCACGGCACCGTCACCATGCTGGGGAGCTTGGTGTTGGCTCTGGAGGGGCTGCTGGAGAGCCTGAAGATGGTGGGCTACCTGTCCATGCACGTCCTGCTCCGTGGGAAGGAGCAGCTGTGTCGAGGGCTGCTGTCGCTGCTGGAGGGCTGCGGCATCGCTGTCAGCCTGGTGGTCTATTTCACCAACACCCTGGTCAACTTTGCCCTCATTGCCACCCAGAACATCTACTCAGTGCTGGTTAGCGTGTGGCAGACGGTGTCCAGCCCGCTGCAGAAGGTGCTGGAGCTCACGCTGACCTCCTTCACCTTCCTCTACAGCAGCCTGGTTGGGACTTCAGCGTTCCTGTGGTCACCCTGCAAACTGCTGTTGGACTTCCTCGTCTCGCTAGTTCATATGTTCATCAGCGTCTTCATATTGAACATCTACGGACTCCTGCTCACTGTTACTATTGCTCTCACTACCACTGCCTACATGAATCCAGAGCTGACCCGACAGGCTGTCGTGCAAATTGTGGATTACATCAACTCTTTCCCTGCCTTGCACAGACTCTATCTAGCTCTTCACCGCCTCGCTTCAGCCTTGCAGAGCTCCCCGCACTTTGTACGTGGCTCCATGCAGCGTCTGCAAAGAATACTCCATCACCTCTACATGCTAGAGAGAGGACTTTGGCAGCAACTGTCTCGACTCAGCAGCCGGCTAGGTCTGGCTCTGAGGACGCAGCTCAACAGGGACAACAGAGTACACGGCGATGGCGACCCCGGAGAGGAGAGACGCGACCCGCCGGACGGAAGAGCAGGCGATGGAACCCACCAGGAGCTGCTGGATTTAGTTATCCCCTCATCAAGCACAGACAGACCGCTAAAGAAGCAGACGTCTTTAGGCAAAGACGGTAAATCTCTGCCTGCTGAGAATCTGCTGACTCTACTGAAGGAGCAGGAGGAGAGGAAGAAGTGTGTGATCTGTCAGGACTGTACCAAGACGGTGGTGCTGCTGCCGTGCAGGCATCTCTGCTTGTGTAGAGACTGTACGAACATCCTGCTGAGGCAGCCCATATACCAACAGAACTGCCCGCTCTGTCGGCACATGATACTCAGCACTATGGACGTGTATCTATGAGGGGCCAAGTGGATCTGTTGGCGTCTGAGCACAGGGGACAGCCTGTCAGTATCTATACTTAAAGTTTTACGACCACTGACATCATGTATGACTTGTGTTTTTACTCAGTTGTGTTCAAATACTCTAAATTTGGCAACAAATCCCATGCTAAGACCAAAGTTAGTCTATCTGTTAATACTTTTCTGCCTGGACAGTGGCACTCAGCCCCAAGCTTATTCATTTTCATTTAAGTAGTTAAAAAAAAATCTCACTCAAGCAGGTATCAATGGGTCAATTTGGAAGTAAGATCTTGTGGGATTTATTGATAATCACAAATATGGTCAAACTTATCTCATTAAATCTGATGACAGGAAAGGAAAACCAAGAAAACCCAAACTGTCCCTGTTTCAGAACATATGTACAATGTGTTAATCTTTATAAGGGCTGGGCCAAACGGAGAACATTAAATATCACAATGTTTTTTGCCAAATACCTCAATATCAATATTGCGACAATATTTACGCAATGAGATTATTGATAAATAATCATCAGAAATGTGGATATAATGACTTGTGTTTGAAGGAAAATAATTAACAGCAAGAACAGTCTGGCTAGTTCAGAAAATGCCTCACTCTACTGTAATGCAGCCTTTAAAACCAGGAAAAGGAAACACATAGACTTGTATCACACTATCGATATCTTATCAATAAACTGCCCAGCTGTAATGCTTATAGTTTACTGTTTTTGCAGTTAGTATAAAAGAAATCAACATACTTTACTGTGCCAACTAAGGGAATAGGAAATTATTAGGATATCATGATTCTCCAAAAACACGATTCAATTAGACTTTAATGCCACGATTCGATTCAATATTTGATTTAAGCTTTTTCTTTCATCACTGACAGTTGTTACATCATTAGACTATCAAATCCTGATTCGTAACAATTAACAGATCATTGGTTTTATGCACTGATACCTGTTACACACATTTTCTAATCCTTTAAAGAGATGGGTTACAAGGTATCAAGTGTGTTATGACCATATGGTTACATTTAAGTAGTCTGTTATATGACCAATCCTGCTTTTGATTTTGACCTTTTGCACTGTCGGGTGTCAGTGAAACTTCAACTTTAAAATGCCACTACCAAATAAGAACAGTTTCATTACTGTTACACATTACATTACTATTTTTTCCAGCTATAAGCAGCTCCTGCATGTCTTTTGTGCATTGCATTGTGGGAGAATAGTGTCCATCACCAGTACAGTACACTCAAAAAGCTATTTTTTTTTCTGTATGTATACTGACTGTTTTGAGTTACATTATTCCGTAGCTTTTGTCGTGAACATCCGACATTGGAACCCTGCTTAGAATAACTTTGTAGTATAGATTTGGGACACAATCTGTTTAAGATGCACCTGTTCATATCCCAGTATTGCCACGTTGAGTCTCAGGTCTCTTAGCCATAGTAACCCGCCAGTGCCCTCGCTGATGCTGAAATGTTTACCACCGCTCATGTCTTAAAATGTTGTGCTTTCAGTGGGCCAAGCTCTGAAGAAGATAAAACTGTGCTTTACTGCATGATGATACGAATGATTCCATACAGTGTATTCAAAGCAACGCCACAATCTTTCTGTTCTGTTGTAAAAAAGCTTTTTACCATTTAAATATACTTGTGTAAAGGATGACCACTGCTCACAGAGCCAGGAAAAGAAGGTTCTCTGTATTTAAGGAAAGGGATTGGTAATCTTTCCAGTCAGGCCTGATAAAATACAGCTTTATTCCGTTTATTTGTTCTATTGATAGGGCTTCTTCCAGTCTTCCATCAGAGCCACATTACAGTCACCGCCAACGCATAATCTATAAAAGGTTTTCCCTTACCTTTGTCATTGTAATAAAACATAGATTTCTGTTGTATAAAAGGACCATAAACTAATAAGGCTTTTCAATTTAATTTGCTTTTATTTCTCATTTGTTGCCGTCGAAGCTGTGTTGATATTGATCGAAGTTTACAGGGAATAGTTTGGACGCCCGCTAATTGTGTTGTTATTGATGGTGGCTGGTATGGAGTCTGTTTTGTTTTGGGTTGTTTTTTTGTTTTTCTTAAAGTAATTTGTATGATTTGAAGAAATTGGATTTTCACATTGTTTTTCAATTACTGACATTATTATGTGCCCTACAACATTAACAGATATCATTCATGGAAGTGGTCTGAAAGTCAGTTGTTGATAAGGTTGTAAGTGATTTCGAGAGAGCAGACTGTCATTACAGGCAGCTCCTCTGAGGTATTCATAAAACACCATTCCTAATTTAAGATCACAGTACACTGGGGAGAAAACAGCTCATGTGACCTTTTTTTTTTTGCAGACAGTTTGTATGATACAGTGTGGGACAATGTGATTAGATGACATGAATGTAACTTGTGTTTTTTATAAAATCTACGGCTGCCACGTAACTGGCAAGTCTTCTGTTCATAATAAAACAACAATGACTGAAACTGTCTCTTGTGATCTTCATCAGTCCAACATGTAATAATCCTTATTAATGTTTTCACAGCTCAACTCTCAGACTGTGAGCAGCAGTAGTGGAGGAGGAAGTATTCAGGTCCCTTCAATAAAGTAAAACTACTAATTCCATGCTGTAAAAATAGTCTCATATGTTAAAATGATTTATGTAAGAATAAAGAAATATTACTATTATTTTAAAATAATGATTTTAAATTAAATGATTCATTGACCGGTCAAATCCAGAACCCAAGCATTGCCCATCTACAGGAGAAAACTGGACCGTCTTGGGTTTTGTCACTTCTTTGTGGGTTTTTTCACCGGCCATTCCCTCCGACATCAACAGCGAATAGAGGCAAGGCAACAGACTCCTCCTTTAACAGAATGAGAATGATTTCTTAGCTGTCATTTTAAAGTGACCGCTGCATCATCTGTCTGTTGTTTAGTTCCAGCCTACTGCTGTATTTTATGATCTCTGACAGATGGGCAGAACAGTAACCATGACAACTTATAGCACTGACTCCCAAACTTTTTCTGCAGGGCCCCCCTTTTGTATTTACAAATATTTTCAAACCCCAATAACACAATGAAGCCAATGAGCAAGAAATGTCTTACAGTATATTTTAGTTTATATTTAGTTTATTTAAGGTTATTTATAGTTAGGTAGTTGTGACACTGGGTATACACTGTAATAAATTATTCTGTAGTCATTTCATTTTACTTAATATATTTGATAAAATGTTTTAGATAGAATCTACTTATTTTGATCACATTAAATATAATCTTTATGTGTATGTAATTTTTAAATCAAGAGAATTTTGAATTAATCCAACACAAATTAGTCGGTTTTTAATTGACAGGCACTTCCTGTTAAGTTGTTATTAACTCAACTTGTAACGTAGTTAGATTTCATTAATAATATTGTGTGCAATCTGTTGCCTCAATTTTATTGAGTAGCTATTGTTTATCTTTTTTTACAGTGTATTTATCGTCTGCTTGCTGGCCTTTCACAAACCTTTCCACATTTTGCAATTAGTGCTGTGCCTATACATTATGTATATTTAGTCTGTATTTTAGGCATAATATGGCACCTGTGCACCATACCTTTTTTATGTCCCCGGTGACAAAAGACTTCCACAAAGTTAACACCTGTTCACCCCGCCTCATAGCTCCTCTCTCTCCTCCAGATGCACTTTAAGGATTTAGATGGCTTGCTTAGATCGACTTCAAGGTGACAGGCAGGAGGACGGAGGAGGTGCAAAATAGCAAAATTAGAAGAGCCCTATGAGTGTAAATGTGGCAGTGTGCTGCAGGATGAACAACAGAAAGGCCTTTATGCCTCGTTAGCCCTAGGTTAGCCCTGTGCTACTGATTGTGCTGCCTTCAGGTGTCAGTAATTATTATTAATGTTATTGTTATTCGTAACACCTGTGCAGACTATATGTTAAAAATGCCTGTGTAGATAAAGATAAAGATAAGTTAAAGCAAAGTACAGAGCCATATATCTGCCTTACATTCCTAGTTTACTAATGCTCACATAGTTTAAGCTGTGGCCTCTGTATCTTTTTTACCAAATTTGGTTTTCCTCATGACATCCACGCAGGCTGCTTTATGCCCCCAGGGGTGATTTTTTACAACTGGAGTACAGTGGGAAGTATTTCCACAGGGGCTGGACACACCAGAGTACAAATTCCTTTCACTCTTCAACATGGTATCTAAAAACCAGAGATAATGCAGACGTTGAGTCCAGAGATCAGCTTTCATGACTTGCATCTGTGAGGATAATGGGAGTGTTTGGGGGTTTACAGTAGTGGGGTCGCAGGGTGAGAGGAGTGGGCCCCTAATGCTCATATGGGACCACTTCCACCACCATATGACTATTCACCAGAGCCTTGTTGTTTAAAACGTCATTCCCATTCCCAATGTTCCCAATGTTCCTCGCTAAAAATATCCCTAGTGCCATACCAGACAAGACAATAGTATGCACTCACTGACATTAAACTACAATATATTTTAAGAACAATGCATATGTGACATTCACCACATCTGTGACACAACAGGAGACATGAACTCTTATCTCAAGAACATTGACGGTTATCATCCATGTAGGCAACCTGGTCTCACAGGAATCTGTGAAATAGCCACGGATTCGCTTAACTCAAAATCCGTGGAATAGCCACGGAATCACTCAAATTTCCATGAAACTGACACGGATTGCGCTACAATATAGGTTAATGACAGTCATATCCCGTGGCTATTCCAACATACAAAGTGATTATGTACATTCACTGAATGAATATTAAGAAAATAAAACACATATTTCTTGCTAGAAATGTGATCAAAATCCATTTTTATGCAGAAACTAAGTCAAAATATTGATTTTTTTTTTCACTAAAAATGAGAGAACTGTCTGCCATGTTTTTTGTTCTGACCGCCGGGACCTTGAAAGTCACGTGACTTGGAACAAACCAATAGGAAAAAATATCCATGGAATATTAACTTGCATTGTAGCGAAATCTGTGTCAGTTTCACGGAAATTTGGGTGATTCCGTGGCTATTCCACAGATTTTGAGTTAAGCGAATCCGTGGCTATTTCACAGATTCCTATGAGACCAGGTTCATGTAGGCCTTCCTTTGCTTATCTATGGTACTGAGGGAAACAGGACACACACACACATGTCCTTGCCTCCTCGATTGCCCATTACATTACACACCACATGCAGCAATAGTATGTTTATTTTTAAGGGGACCATGTGATTAGTGCAAATACAGCTTTTACTCTGTGGGTTACAGCCATTTATTGGCTATTGTTTTATTAGTAGACAATGTGAGATTAAAACATTTTGGTGCTGTCTCTATATTTTATTATATACAGTCTAGGTACTAAAATATTAGACCACCCTTGTTTTCTTCAGTTTATCGTTCATTTTAATGCCTGGTACAACTAAAGGTACATTTGGTTTGACAAATATAACGACACATAAGAGATTATGGTTATTATCAAGAAAACCATGGAAAATGGCTAGATATCAGCTCTTAAATTAAACTCTTATGAGCTATTTTTGTTGTTATCATTATATTTGTCCAAACAAATGTACCTTTAGTTGTACCAGGCATTAAAATAAACAAGAAATTGAAGAAAAAGGGTGGTCTAATATTTTTTTTCCATGACTATATTTGTATTCAATATCAACTTCCACATATAAGCTATTGCAAATTTCCATAACAAGTTATCACACACATGATTAGGGCTGATTGTTTTGAAGGAACCGTTTGAATTGCCTCAGAAAGCGAGAGAGAGGATCTCTCAGTTCAGACTCAGTTTAGAGGTTGTCTCTTCTATAAATGGTACCAAAGTTATTCTATGTAGATTAGCATTGATGCTACGCTACTCTTTTGAGGGTCATTGTACTGTAACTGATGATCATAATAATAATAATGATAATTTTGTCTTTTTTTGGTCATTTTGTGTCTTTTTTAGTCATTTTGTGTCTTTTTTGGTCATTTTGTGTCTTTTTTGATAATTTTGTGGTCAATTTGTCTCTTTTTAGGTCATTTTTTTCCTTTTTTGGGCCATTTTGTGTCTTTTTTCAGTCATTTTGTGTCTTTTTTGGTAAATTTCTGTTTTTTTTGTCATTTTGTGGTCAATTTGAGTCCTTTTTGCAAATTTCCATATCAAGTTATCACACACATGATTAGGGCTGATTGTTTTGAAGGAACCGTTTGAATTGCCTCAGAAAGCCGAGAATCTCTCAGTTCAGACTCAGTTTAAAGGTTGTCTCTTCTATAAATGGTACCAAAGTTATTCTATGTAGATTAGCATTGATGCTACGCTACTCTTTTGAGGGTCAAGGGTAATTGTACTGTAACTGATGATCATAATAATAATAATGATAATTTTGTGTCTTTTTTGGTCATTTTGTGTCTTTTTTGATAATTTTGTGGTCAATTTGTCTCTTTTTAGGTCATTTTTTTCTTTTTTTGGGCCATTTTGTGTCTTTTTTCAGTCATTTTGTGTCTTTTTTGGTAAATTTCTGTTGTTTTTTTTGTCATTTTGTGGTCAATTTGAGTCCTTTTTGCAAATTTCCATATCAAGTTATCACACACATGATTAGGGCTGATTGTTTTGAAGGAACCGTTTGAATTGCCTCAGAAAGCCGAGAATCTCTCAGTTCAGACTCAGTTTAAAGGTTGTCTCTTCTATAAATGGTACCGAAGTTATTCTATGTAGATTAGCATTGATGCTACGCTACTCTTTTGAGGGTCATTGTACTGTAACTGATGATCATAATAATAATAATGATAATTTTGTGTCTTTTTTTGGTCATTTTGTGTCTTTTTTGGTCATTTTGTGTCTTTTTTGATAATTTTGTGGTCAATTTGTCTCTTTTTAGGTCATTTTTTTCCTTTTTTGGGCCATTTTGTGTCTTTTTTCAGTCATTTTGTGTCTTTTTTGGTAAATTTCTGTTTTTTTTGTCATTTTGTGGTCAATTTGAGTCCTTTTTGCAAATTTCCATATCAAGTTATCACACACATGATTAGGGCTGATTGTTTTGAAGGAACCATTTGAAAGAAAGCTCAGAAAGCTGAGAATCTCTCAGTTCAGACTCAGTTAAAAGGTTGTCTCTTCTATAAATGGTACCAAAGTTATTCTATGTAGATTAGCATTGATGCTACGCTACTCTTTTGAGGGTCAAGGGTCGTTGTACTGTAACTGATGATCATAATAATAATAATAATAATGATAATTACAGTTATAATAATATCAGAGGTGTGCGCCAGTTTCAGCTGGACGACAACAAACTAAACACTGTTAGAGATCAGAAAAGAAATCCAGGGGTTGTTTACTGTCTCGTGACCTGTGAGCCGGGCCTCAGCAGTGTTTACGTGTTGGTTGTAAGTGAGGGTGGTGTTAACAGAGGAGAGGAAGTTTAATGTCAGGGGAAGAGCAGGGAGGGGTAAACCGAGGAGAGCTTTATACTCCGGGGATTCGACCTCTTCCTTTTGACCTCGGTGGTCGTGGCCGGGAGCAGTGTGGGAAAATGTCAGACGGCCGTGCACTCTTCGCTGCCTCACTCAGGCTCTATTCCTTCTGTTTATAATCACTGTCTCCGTCTCTTTCGCTGACTCTTTATTTCTCCGTCATCTCTAAAGTGTGAGCTTTCATCTTGGTGTCGTGGTGAGTGGGAAAACCTTTTCAAAATCAGATGGGTTTGAACCATTATCACAGTGAGCATCGACCCTGCTGGAAGGTCAGAAATAGAGCTTCAAACAGTGAGATGACCCTGACCTTTGACCTCCCTCTGGGGGCTCATGAACAATAAGAGAAATCCCCTGCATAGATGGGATGGGAAAGTTTTAGAGTAAGTTTCTATTTCTGAAATCAGCCAGCCTGACATGACATACCACAGCCCTCCCTCATGATGCAGAGACAAATACAAGAGTTCAAAGGAAACAAACATTTCAGGAATAAATCTGAAAAAATTATAAAAGGTAAGATACAATAGAGAGGAAACTGCACTGTTGAATCAAAGAAATAGTTACTGAAGTGGATTGTATGAGGTATTCAGTGGCCTGTTTAATTTTAGTCTGCTCTATCCTGCCGTCAAGGCCACTTAATAAAATCAGTAATTTTACCTCGCAGAACCCAGAAGTTGCTGGTCTATTGCTGCCTCCATCAGGTTGTTTATTTGTGTTATTGTGTGATTTTGTTGGATCTGCACCAACTCTCTAAAACTGCAAAGTTTGACAATAACCCAAACAAACTAACTGATTTTTATTTTAACTGTTCACTCATGTGCAATTGTATATAAGCATATCTAAAGGTATGTGAATATTTGTTTTGTGAATTATTTTTGTAATCAATAAATAAAATACAATAAAATACATTAAATTAAATTATTATTATTATTTTTTTAAACTAACAAATTGAGGCAGCAGTCGACCAGCAAGTCCCGTGTCCTGCCGGTTAAATACTAAATAATAAAAGTGGGTGGGTTTGAAGAGAGCATTAGTGCAGCTATTCTCAACCTTGGGGTTGAGATGATTTCTGGGGGTCGCCAAATCATTTTACAAGTCAGCTCTTTCTCCACTGTGTTAAAGTGTTCATGTGTTAACATGTCTTTTTTTGGTAATTTTGTGGGGGGTTTTAGGTCATTTTGTGTCTTTTTTGGTCATTTTGTGTGTTTTTTTGGTCATTTTGTGATTTTTTTTGGTCATTTTGTGTCTTTTTTGGTCATTTTGTGTCTTTTTTTGATAATTTTGTGGTCAATTTGTCTCTTTTATGTCATTTTTTTCCTTTTTTGGGCCATTTTGTGTCTTTTTCAGTTATTTTGTGTCTTTTTTGGTCAATTTCTGTTTTTTGTGGTCATTTTTTGTCATTTTGTGGTCAATTTGATTATTTTTTGGATAATTTTGTGTCTTTCCTGACAAATCCCAAAGTAGCAAGTTATTACTTTCCAAGGAGTCTCTG
Source organism: Centropristis striata (assembly GCF_030273125.1). Lineage (NCBI taxonomy): Eukaryota > Metazoa > Chordata > Actinopteri > Perciformes > Serranidae > Centropristis > Centropristis striata. The sequence goes on along the minus strand of NC_081520.1, from coordinate 37,970,707 downwards.
GCTTGAAGCTGACTGTTACACACTCAGGAGGTCAGAATGGACCTTTAAACTTATAGCAAAGGATTTAGATTAAAAGTAACAATACAATATATTGTCGCCAACAACATGCATGTTAAATTGGGGGTCACGACTCAAAAAGGTTGAGAACTACTGCATTAGTGGATATTAACAGAGTCAGTTCCCTGTAGGAAAGAGTTGTCTGGCGGCAAGGTGAAGCAGTGAAAATTTTCTGAATACAACATACACTTAAATTAAATATAGATTTTTATTTATTTTGGGTGGCTAAGGTATGTTTTGCTGCTGCCCATATATATATAGCCGTAAATTAGCTTAGCTTTCATGCCTCTGTGCTGACTGCCATCTACAGTTGGTAAAACACTGACTTTGGTTAACTACCTCATGCAACTTAACTTTAAAAAAAATGAACTATCCCTTTAAGACGGTAAACAGCAGCTTGACAGTAATGTGAACGGATAAAGAAGAGGAAGAGCTGCTCATTAGCTCCGGCCCCCACGCAGCTCTGACTCAACTGTAATTAAGAGGTTTGTTGTAATTAATCTAGATAATCCTGACAGCCTTGAATAAATGCAGCATGTGATGTATGGACCACATGCAGATTAAAGATGGATGATAGCCATCAGGTCAAAGGCCTCATCATTGGAGCCCCCCCTCCCGGTACTTGAACTTTCACCTTTGGACAGAGAGAATAATGAGATGCAATGAGATGCACCACTGTTCCTACACAACAAGAAGGATGGGAAAGGGCTGGAAAAGAAACTTTAGTCACTTCTGTTACTGATTTGAATCCAGTGCCTATAGAGGACAGTCAGCCCCCCGTGAACATTTTGAGCTTTTAGTTTTTTTATAATATTGAATCAAAGGAGACTTAAACTCACAGTATGACATTTTCTATAGGCAAATGAAAGTAAAGTGGAATTTCTTCCTGATTCTGCCATAACAGCAAAACTGTTCAATATTTGTTCAGTACAATATTTCAAGTATTTGATCTCAAATTGTAGTCCAACAATAACATGCAGAAGTCCATGCAGAAGGGATTTCTTACTCTTTTTTTTAGTACAACAGTGATTCTCTAAGTGGGGTCCAGGGACTATCAGGTTTCATGGTACTCTGCCATGAAAAGGTTTTGAGATTCATTCATTTTAACCCATAAGAACCCATGGTGACACGGGTGTACCAAACACTTAAAATCATTAAATCCCTAAGCATACGTGACTTCTCCAAAATGTGGGTGACTGGAAACAGAAATCTAAAAAAGTAGCTAATTTCAAAAAGCTTATTATTTGTTACTAGGCTAAGTTTAAACCCATTTAACAATTCTATTCCGCTAAAAGGGTGTCCTTAATTGCATTTAACCCTATTAGGGTTTGTTATTTCTTTTTATTTATTATTGATTTATTAGCATTTTGTCACTTAAAAACAAATCTAAAAAATAAGTTGTTGTTAAACAGCACTATTAATGTCAAATTTTTAATGTATGTTGTGTAGATGCAGAGAAAAAGGCAAATTTGTGTTTCTGTAAGCAGAAAAGGTGTCGAGTTTATTTATATTAAAATAAGAAATATCATAAAAATAAATACCCTTTCATATATGTCACATCACAGATCTTTGACATTTAGGGGTAGTATTTTTATTTTTTTTATTTTTTAAACATCATAAATGTGTTCTATGTGGTCCACTTGGTCTGTGGTATATCCCCCATGATTTTCCTTTAAGGATAAATAGGTCTGGGTTCTTATGGGTTAATTATCATGATCTAAAATGTATACATGTCTAATATATTTCTATGTTCTTTCACATAACTAAGAATATAGAAGTGTAAAAAGCTACTTAAAAGTCATCCTACATGATGGGGTCCCTGGTATATTCTCTATCTTGCTGCTTTGCTGAAAAACAACTGAGAACGTCTGAACTAGACTATATGAAGAATTAATGACATCATATATAAAATAGTCCTCAACATGTAAAACAAAGTGATAGTTGTTATCAGTGGAGCATAAAACCCTCTCTCGCTCTTCAGTGGCTGTATCAAGTTATTCATTATACATGCTGATCTGCAGACAAGTTCAAAACTCCATTTAGTATTCACAGATTCTCAAAGTGTCTTAATGTTTCACCAGCTTTCATGCATATATAATACAGAGAGAGGAGCGCAGAGTGGATCCGTATTGATGTGTCTACCGTACGACTAGGTGCTTCACAAATGTGGTTTCATTTTATGAAAATTAGCCCTCTGGTTTAGCATTTACTGTCTCTGAAATTCAGTGGATTACGTCTACTTAAGTGCCATTACTTTTTCAGTTAAAACCTTAACTAATCAATGATTTAATTACCTAATCGCCTTTAATTTGTGTTAATAATCTCTTGAGAGCAGGGTTAATTTTCAAATGGTAAATATTTGATTTAGAAAGAAGCCCTTTAATTTCTGATACTAACCTGTGAAGGGAGATTATGATCAGTAATGATTGGAGTCCCTTTGTGACAGAATTGGAAGTGGTGTTTAATCAGAGGGGCACATTAAAAATCGTCAAAAATTATATTTATGCATTCAAATTTTTAGCTAAAAACCTCATATTTGGAAGAACTACATTGATTGAAACAATGGGACTCACCAACATTAACAGTTATTTTTGTATGACAATGACATTTCTCATTTTTGTGCACAATTACTTTTTTTTATTTTGAAAGTGCAGTACAGTGAGAATGATCTTTATATTTAGCTTTTATTGCACAATTTAACTATGATACAATGTCCACATTCTGGGTTCCTTTTGTGTACAATGAGATATTGTTTGAACAAAAAATAGGTACGAATTTTTCCGTCGTCCATCGTTATAAATTGATCATTTTATTATTAATTTGACACAGGGGCCCCAGCAGGGGCCAAGGGCTTCTTTACAGGGGCAGTGGCCCCTGGAGGCCCCTGTGTAGAACCGCCACTGAACAGGTGCTTGAACTAATAAAACCCTAATGTGCTAAAAGTTCCTGTGTGAATTCTTTCCGTCACTCAGAGATTGTTGATCCAGATGGTTAAAATGATCGGTGCTGCCCACATAATCTGAATCACAAAGTGTTGATACATCATACTCTCCTGTGCAGATGTTACTGCACACTGTTTTATCTGCTGAACGTGATACACCACTGCCCCCTGCTGGACAGAGTCAACTACAGCTGAACCATCCAAGACTGACGTAAAGGCACATGTGTGGTTTGAATATATAACCCCAGCTGTTAACCAACTAAACACACCATTTTCACAATAACTGCAGAGGATGGGATCATCAGAAGACTAGATGAAGTGCATTTTGAATATAAAGATACAGTTGTAATTTATTAATCATGTAAATACATTCAAGTTGTATTGTTAGTGATATAAGTCAGTAATTCAATAGTACTCAAACCCATTTAAGAGTCAAAAAACGAGGTCATCTGTACCCTTTCGCCCCGCCTCACCCCATCTATCTTAAAGCTAGAAATAAGATTAAAAAAAGAAAGAATTTGTGTGTGTATATATATATATATATATATATATATATATATATATATATATATATATACATACACACATACATATATATACATACATACATACATACATACATACACATATATACATACACACATACATATATATATATATATATATATATATACTACCGGTCAAAAGTTTTAGAACACCCCAATTTTTCCAGTTTTTTATTGAAATTCAAGCAGTTCAAGTCAAATGAACAGCTTGAAAGGGTACAAAGGTAAGTGGTGAACTGCCAGAGGTAAATAAAAAATAATGTACATTTCAGAATTATACAAGTAGGCCTTTTTCAGGGAACAAGAAGTGGATTAACAACTTAACTCTATGGAGTCTTGGGCTATTTTGTCCATTTTTGAATTCTTTTCATGTCATTTTGTGTCTTTTTTTAGTCATTTTGTGTCTTTTTGTGTCTTTTTTTTTTGTCATTTTGTGTCTTTTTTTAGTCCTTTAGTCCAACATAAAATGTGATTTTGAATCTTTTTTTTACTTTCAAAACACTATCGTGCTCAATAAAGAATTTTAAATGTTGCAAATGTGCATTAATTTCAGAGTACACTGAGACATTAAACTGCATCATTTTCAATTAAATTCTGGAAAAGTTGGTGTGTTCTAAAACTTTTGACCAGTAGTATTATTATTTATAAGTTTTGTTACCTTTGGGGAGTAACCTGGCTAGCTGTTTCCCTCTGTTTCCACTGTTTGTGCTAAGCTAAGCTGAACGTCTACTTACACACACACACACACACACACACACACACACACAAATAGATTTTTTACAGTGGGTGGCCTCTACACACTCCTGTCTATCATATTGTCTCACTATTTAAACCACATTGTATCTGATTCAAAGCTTTACTCCAGACATCAAACTCTTGCCCTCCTTCACCACACGCTCACCCGTCGACCAATGAAAGCTCAGTATTTCAGAGAGTGATGTCACCGTTTGGACATCAGCTTCAAGCAGAGCAATTTACAGGCCGTGAACTAATGGAAATAAGTGATTGATGCCAGGGGAAGATTGATCAACTCCCTGCTCCTCTCATTCTGCCCCAGAGGGAAAAGTTATGAGGACATATTTAAAGCTTAATTATGTGTAGGAGTCTCGCGGAGTGAAGGGAAAATAACATTTCCTCATGTGTGAGGCGGCTGACAGGCACAGAGAGCTCTGACTTGTTGGTCTTGTCAGTGTTTACCCTCCCAAATAAACAAGCCTGCCTCGAGAGAGATGTCAGGAGACGATGGGAGAGACTCAGCTCAGTAAACTGGGAAACGAATACATGTTATTATTGTTTTTAACCATCTTCAGTGACGGGAAGACGGGGATGACTAACATCAACCAGCTCACAGTGTTGAAGTGCAGCTGGAGAGCCTCACAGCGTTTGGTGAAACCATTAGACGGAGGTAAACAGTGTAAATCCAGTGGAAAATGAATATTTTCCAGCCTTTTTCATTACCATATTTACTTTGGTAGTGCTTCGCCTTTGGGAATGAAAACCAGAGAGATACTTAAACTTTTGTTGAGTATTTCCCATCAATCTGACTTTAACCTTCTACTCAGTTACATTTCAGAGCACTTTATTTTTATTATGATTATAGCTACTTCAAGGTCAGGATTTTACATTTAAAAATCACATGATTTTATAAAATATGAGGCATTGTTAAAGATTAAATCACTGATTCACAGTCTTTTTGACTTGTGACCTCGAACAAAAAAGCAGTGTGTGTTGCGGCCCCTCATACTTCAGATGTCTACGAGGTGTTAGCAGCTCCAACAGAGAGAGATTTCCCCTCCAAACTTCTCACATGGTTCCATTTAAAGAACAATTTGAGACTCAATGAGGTAAAACTATCAAAAGCAAGGAGGAAAAGCGGAAAACTACATATATATGTATTGCTTTTTCTTCTTTCCTCACCTATTAAACAACTCACAAGCCTTCAGATGTTATTGGTATGTTCAATCTGAAACATTTTGCACAACGTAGAACAAAATGTTTCCTCAAAACTGTGTGAAATGGTGCACCACAGAGGAAAGTTTTAAGTTTTTTCTATTGTTGGGTGGATCAGCAGAGATCAGTAAGGATACAGACCTAATATTACTTTACAACAAATGTCATGTATATATTTATTTGCTGGCTTAATAAAATGATCTTGGGTTTATCAAACATAAGGTTTAGCTTGACACGCTACCAATCCCAGCTGTGGACATAGTGGTGTATTTTTTGGTTATCGTGTTTTTGTCAATAGAATTAATATTCTATGCAGGTTGTAAACATGTGGGTAGAAGTGTGGGTCTAAGGTGTGTGTGTGTCTGAATGTAGTAAACCTTCTATATTCAATGGACACATTTCCAGGATAATGAATATGGAGGCTCATGAAGGACCAGGAGGACTGTCTTTTACCACACAAACGGATTTTTGCAGTCTCTTTTGATCACCTGTATGCATAAATGGGTGAAAAGGAAAAAATGGAAAAGGTTTATGAAAAACATTGATTTTGTATTTTTGTGCTGATGTCTGTTTGTAAATGCCTTTTCCCAAAAAAAAAAAATATATACAAAAAAAATTATTCATATTCTATGTAATATATTGTCTATTATCTGGACCTTGCTGTTAATACTTGGTGTTAACTAAGTGTTTGCATGTACATGATGGCCGCCTCATGTGACCTGCATCTCTTTGTAGCATTGTTTTGCACTTCACCTGAAATTAAACACACATGAACAACAGGGAGAGGGTAGGAGGGGTACTCACCATGCGGCCCACATATCGTCAATGATGGCACCACTGTCACTTTTTAAAACAAACAATACAGCAAAGACAGTTTAGAAGCTTTTGTCTAATATCTTTGAATATAGTGACCTCTTGGAGTGTTGCCATGTTTCTTATTTACAGTACAGGCCAAAAGTTTGGACACACCTTCTCATTCAATGCGTTTCCTTTATTTTCATAAATATTTACATTGTAGATTCATCAAAACTATTAATGAACACATGTTGAATTATGTACTTAACAAAAAAGTGTGAAATAACTGAAAACATGTCTTATATTCTAGTTTCTTCAAAGTAGCCACCCTTTGCTCTGATTACTACTTTGCACACTCTTGGCATTCTCTTGATGAGCTTCAACAGGTAGTCACCTGAAATGGTTTTCCAACAGTCTTGAAGGAGTTCCCAGAGATGGTTAGCACTTGTTGGCCCTTTTGCCTTCACTCTGCGGTCCAGCTCACCCCAAACCATCTCGACTGGGTTCAGGTCCGGTGACTGTGGAGGCCAGGTCATCTGGCGCAGAACTACTTTCTTAAAGTAATGATGGCCACTCGTTTCTCTTTACTTAGCTGATTGGTTCTTGCCATAATATGAATTCTAACAGCTGTGTATCAACCTGACTTCTGCACAAGACAACTGATGGCCCCAACCCCATTAATAAGGGAAAAAATTCCACTAATTAACCCTGACAAGGCACACCTGTGAAGTGAAAACCATTTCAGGTGAATCAAGCTCCTCATGAAGCTCATTGAGAGAACACCAAGGGCTTGCAGCGCTATCAAAAAAGCAAAGGGTGGCTACTTTGAGGAATCTAAAATACAAGACATGTTTTCAGTTATTTCACACTTTTTTGTTAAGTAGATAATTCCATATGTGTTCATTCATAGTTTTGATGCCTTCAGTGAGAATCTACAATGTAAATAGTCATGAAAATAAAGAAAACGCATTGAATGAGAAGGTGTGTCCAAACTTTTGGCCTGTACTGTACATCCTGCAAATCCCTTCCCCTTCAGGCTGTGTGCCCTCTAGTGAAAACCTCCAGTAACACACGTTCCACACAGGTCAGTATGTGAACAATGTCGTGCACAACACAGCTGGTTGTATACGTGACTACAGCATGTATAACTCCAGCCTAACACAACAGGATGTTCATGTTTTGTTGGTGTTTTTGCACAGTATGCAACTGCAGAAACTTTGTACTTGTGTCTATTTCAGGAACATTCTTAACGTCTGCACTTTCAGAACTTGAGTAAGATGTTGCTTCTGTGTTGATAGACTGACCATGCAAGGACACATTCTTGTTACAACTTCAGGAACCTTCAATGTACGAGAATAGCTGGCACTGGGCCATGACCTTATAAAAGCTTTCTGTTGTGTGTTCCTTCATTCATTCTGCTGCATGTGAGAACTGAATCCGACGTAATCGTTCATCAAACCACATCAAAAACGCATCACATCGGCTATTAATTAGAAAAAAACAGCTCCACTTCAACCATCCACAGCCACTTACACATTGATATGCCAATATTAACATTACAAAAACACTAGATATAATCATATGTCGCTTTTTGGGGTGTTTTTGAAGTGTGGTTGTATTCGGTGAATCTGAACTAACCCTTTAAAAACATCAAAATCACACATTAACACAAACAAATTAACTAATCAAGGCAGCGATAGACCAGCAGCAAGAGTTCTGTGAGTTAAAATGACTCTTTTTGTAAAAGGAGTGTGGTGGCTTCAAAGAGAATGTAGAGAACGGCTTCAGCTGCCCGTCAGAATTGTCTGTCTGACAGTAAGTTAAAGTAGAGATAATATTCTAAATATAAGTACACTGATTTTAGGTGAATAAATTATGTTTTGCTGCTGCCCCCGTCCACAGCAGCACATTGCTTAGTTTAGTTTGCTGGTACCTCTGTCTGCTTCTCTAAATTGACGCTGATCAACTTTTTTTCCACCAGGATTGAATATAATTGAACATTTTTCCTTTTTTATCCTTTTTATAATTAGACTGTTATGCTTTTAACCTGTAGCACGTTGAGATTCCCTGTAATGTTAAGTGCATTACAAATATAATGTATTATTATTATTATTATTATTATTATTATTATTATTAACATCTACTGTAGGTAACACACCTCATACAAACCCACTTCCAAATATCAGAAATATCCCTTTAAGTGTATTTTGCCTATAATGTTTCTGTATCTAAACTTAAGTAGGAGTTTTATTGGCACGCTTACCAAAATAAAAGCTCTGACTATGACTTCCACCACTGTAATCAAGTCAATGATTATATAATAAAACAGATGTGGGCCTGACATCATGTTTGGAGATTGACGATAAGTGAGTTTGACACTTTTTAGCCTCAGTTATCTGTTATTTGTCAGTGTTCAGTGTGAAAGAGGATTTATGGCCAAAAATATGTCAATCATGTTTGTTTTAAAAACTACGATGGTTTATTCATTTTTCATGTTTGCTGTGCAGGTATTAATGGGAAACAAAAGTGCAATAAAAGCATGAAAGCTGTTCGAATTTGTGGCCTGGAGTTGGCTGGAGGCCGTTGTCACAACATCTGTTACAAGAATTAAGTGTTGCAGCAGTTTAAAGGCTGCAACTGAAGAACAGACACCAAATAAACAGTGTATGTGCTTCACACTTCCCCAGGACAGTATGTGCCTTTCAAGTAACATTGTCTGGAGTGTTTTATACTCATTACACAAATACAGATGTACCAAGTTGCAGCCTATTCACTTGTCTTCATCCAGAACTTCTAAATTAGAAAACTGAAAACAGGTTGCGGTTTATTTCCCAAAGTGGGATATGACTTTTGTTCATAAGCACGTGTCATGCAAACACTGCAGAGTTTTTCCAGTCTGAGTACACCAGGAAGCCGGTGAAGGTGCTGTCTGTCTTGGAGCTGGAGTAAAATCCATTGTACTCTGACAGAGCCATCTGGACCCACACCTGGTCACCAGGGATTAGGTGGAGCAGTGTACCGCCTGACAGAGATGCCGGTTTGGGCCAGTTGCCGTAAAACTGAAAATAAGATGCCACCGCGTGTGCGTTTTTCATCAGGTCAAACTGGAGGCTGGCGCGGTAAACTGTGGCGTGGACAGCAAAGTAATAAACTCCTGGTACTTTACAGGTGAAGCGCCCCGTCTCTGAGTTGTAGTCGCCCTGTTCGTTGATCACGACTTTGTCGAAGCGGACGACATCGCCCGCAGTGAGTGGTAGAGTGAGGCCGTCGGAGAGTTTGACGCTGAAGGCTGATTTGGGGGCCACTGCACACTCTCCTGGCTGCCCCCTCTCCCCCTTTAGTCCTGAATCACCTCTGTCCCCGGTCAGGCCTCGCACTCCTGTCTCACCTGGAGGAGCACAGACACGAGCACCGTGAAACCCAATGTTGCTTGTTTGTTATTATAACTATTTTTTCCTTTTCAGTACAACTAAGATTTGTGCAAAAGTCATTTTACCTTGAAATATTGAGTTAAATAGCAAGTTTCATTTGAGTTAACTCCATTATCTTTGTTGTCTTGACATAAAATGATTTCGCAGCATGGACACTCAAATATTTAAGTTGAAACAACAAGTTGGGTTTTACAGTGCACTGACATTTATCAGACTTTCACACATGAATGACACAGTCCTCCCCCTAAAAATGACCCTTTGTTGTTTGTACAGCAGCTTGAAACTGTCCATAACTATGTTTGTAGTCATTATGAAAGACACCATATGAAGTGTAAAGAATGACAAAGTCCACATATGGTGGGTGCGTCAAACAACACAGGACTTTGAACTAGGAGACTGCTGTATGTGTCCTGTCCTGTGTGTCCTTATATAGCTTTCCTCTTTCTTTTTTGTTTTTCTTTTGTAATGCTTATCTAGGTGTTTTTTTCCTCTAACCTTAATCAAGTATCTCTGTTGTCTAACCTTAACCAAACGCCACCATTTCATAGCGTTAACAATGTGTTAAAAACAATGACTGATGCCCCTATGGGTCGTATTTAAGGATATGAACCATGTAGCAACCTATGGCAACCTATGTAGCTTAAACTTGCATTCTTCATAATGGCCAAAGGGGGGCGACTCCACTGGTTACAAAAAGAAGTCCGTTTGTGTGGAAGTCAATCGGAAAATCACCTTACTTCTCACTTGATATTTTTACTTTAAAACATTTTCCAAGTGATTTTATTGTCTCAAATGTTAGTTTCAAGTCTTCTTCAACACAGCATGATGTGCAGTTAATTATGGCCCATTTTACAGTAAAATAGACGATAAAGCAGGATATGATTTAAGGGAGGGCTACCTTAGATTGACAGGTCACTACCACAGTGCACTCTGTGTTTTCTTCTTTTACCCTTTCACAATGCTTTTTCAGCTCATCAAACATCATTGTAATCTAAGGCAGTGATTCCCAACCTTTTTCTTGAGGGACCCACAATTTTACCCCAACTTTGGCGACCTTTTGGGGGCTAGCTCGCTATGTTTTCGTTGCACAGTGATGTGACACATATCTTCGTAATCAGCGTAGTTTCTGCTTTCACAGGACACCAAGTTTGTGTGGTTTGTGCGGTTTTAAGAGGTTAAATTTACACTTATATCAGGGATGGGCAACTGGAGGCCCAGGGGCCACATACCCTCACTTATTTTACCAATAAATGTTGGATATTAAAGTAAGTGGTTATTTTTTATTTGCTCCAAACCTTTTGTATTCCTATTTATACTGTTAAACATGCATTTGAGCATGAAATAGGTCAAGTTACTGCACTGCAAACATATTTAAAATTGCAGTTTCATCATATCTGGTTAAGTGCACGCTCCTATATGTGGCCCTGTGGTAGTGTCCATGAAAAATTGTGGGCCCCTCCAGCATTTAAGTTGCCCATCCCTGACTTATGTGCTAAATTACTTACTTTTGAAAAATGCAGATATTCAAACTTGCATGAAGCCTTGCCAAGTGTTGTGAGTTTGTAGATTGGCTTTTTTTTTTTTCAAATTTATAGGTATGGATGTATATATTTAACCCATTAGATTTCTTACACAGCTTAAAATCAAGAGGGCTTCGCGACCCCTCGTGGATCTTTGGCGACCCCCTGGGGGGGTCGGGCCCCCCCGGTTGGGAATCACTGATCTAAGGAGTCAGCTAATCATTTTGATTAACGATTGTTACTGTAACTAATCCCACAATTTTTTCAATGGTATGAACAAATTACATATGTGGCCGTATGGGTTGTTGGACTTAAACTAAATAGAGCACCTGGGTCTCCCCTGTCCCCCTGCTGTCCCTTCTCCCCAGGAGCAGCATCTCTCCCGTCCCTCCCGTCTCTCCCTGGCTGACCAGGACCGCCATGAGCTCCAGGAGAACCCGGGATGCCAGGGTGACCAGTACACAGACTGGGAGGAATCTTGTTGTCTTCTAACTGGTTGGAAAGATGGACTTGGAGGAGAAGAAGGGAGTTCAACAAGGGCAACAGCCGGAGTGAGGTCATTGCAGTGTCACGGCTGAGGGACAAAAGAGAAATAGAGTTTAGACTTGCAAAGATAAAGGAAACATTATGGCTTACAAACAAGTCTGCGGAGGAGGAACAGCACAGTTTGAACTGTACTGTAAACAGTGGGATAATAGGGATCTGGTCAAACAAAAGTTGCACCACAAAGGCCCCTATAAACATCACTTAAAACCCTAAAACCAGCAGATTATAGAAGCTGGGAGAGCACAAAGAAATGTTGAAATTGCTGCAAATGTCAACACACTGAAATTAGTGTTTTACATCATAATTTACAGTAATATTTTGTTTACCTTTTCTTCTCAAACACACCACAGCATGATTAGAAAAGTTCAGTTTAGTTGCAGTTAAAGGGAATCTATCTCGTGAATTCAAACTCATAATATGTATTTTTCTGCCACGAAGGGTCAATCAAAACAATACATTGTCATCATTGCAGTCAGCTTCTCCTGGTTAGGATTTAGTGTTTATTGTTTAAGAACTTTTTGCTGGAAGCTGAATTATCCGCGGAGCTCTCCTCTTCCCAAAATAAATGGACCAGATGATTAAAACCAATAAAAACACTGAATAGAGCAGTTTAAAGATAAAAATCTATGTTTTCTTGATGCTGTTCCTGAAAGGGCTTTGAGCTGAGCTGCTACCAATGTTTGCTCAGCTTTTTCTTTGATAACTTAAGATCCAGATGTGGTTGGTTGAAAAAAAACAACAAAGAGAGTTTCATAAAAAGCTGGCATAAAAGTTGATTGAAAAAAAAAAAGTCAATTTATGACTTCTGGCAGACAACCACAATACTGATGCAAGTGTGATAAGATGCCATTGGCGGGTGACCAAATGAAACAGTTACTTTGATTAAAATAAAAGATGTATCTGGTTTTTAAAATTGTTTGAAACCCTTACAAAACCTAACAAAGTAAACAGGGATAGGACTAGGTTTTTTTAAAGACATCTTAATGCAGAAAACTTACATAATATACCTTTAATAACTGGTTCTGTGTGAGTGGCTTTTAGGCAGACCTGTTACCTGAAAAAAACTAAATTATCAAACCACTAACATTATATTTTTTCTACAAATTCCTCACTTGGTTTAAGAGCAAAGTCAAACTATAATAACTGTATTACATTACTTAGTTGGCATTACTCATTGGATGTCAGTTCTGCCAAAACTGAGAGGAAATAACCAGTAATTCAGAACAGATGACTCACAAAAGTGTCCTTCTCCACTCAGGTAGATGTCATAATGATAATAATAGATTTTAAAATACAAAAACATAGATCTAAGGAGATGTTTTTACTGAGATTTGTCTGTAACAACACCAGGTGGAACTTTTGTTTATTACCACAGGTGCAGCTTTTGGATCCAGCTGGTGAATAATGTGTTGAGAGTCATGATACTAAGAAGAGCGTGCTCTGTTTCAGGGAAGGCACGTGGCGGGAAGTGATGAAGGAAAAAGAAAAAAATGACCAGAAATGAAAGAAGATTCTCCAACAGCCAACAGCAAACAGTATATATTGTTATAAAATGGACATGCTCAAGAAAAGTACCTTGAATTTGAACTTAAGATCTAAATAATTTGGAGAATTTGAACTTTTATTTTGCTGCTAAACTATCATGTTTTAATGAACTCTGCTACTTAACTGTATGTCTGAAAGTTTTGATTTTAGGCAGTTGTGGAAAAAGTATTCTGATCCCTTACTTAAGTAAAAGTACTGATACCACACTATGAAATTACTCCAGTACAAGTAAAAGTCCTGCAAAATGTTTTGAAAGTATCAAAAGTAAAAGTATTCATTGTGCAGAATGATTGCAGTCCTTATTCCAAATGTATATAATTAGATTATTTGGACTGATGCGTTCATCTAAACAGCATTTTAATTTAGTAAAAATAGGGCTCCTTTTAACTACTTAATATACTGTTATGAGGTTTAATGAAAAAAATGTCTAATTGATTGTGTTAATCATTTTTAAATCTCATCCTGTAAAGTAACAGTTACATAAAATGGAAATACTCATCTAAAGTAAAAGTACCTCAAAATTATACTTAAGTACAGTACTTGAGTAAATGTATTTAGTTACTTTTGACTACTGATTTTAGGGATATGCAAATATGTATTACTGTCTTTAAATGCACTGATTGGAGCTGAGGAGAAACTGTATTTAGTTTCTTCTGTGTATTAAAATACTCAGTGAACTGACAATAAAGTGAATCTTGAATCTTAAATGTACTTAGTAACATTGCATCAAAAGGAAATCCATGTATGTATTTCTAACACATGTATCTGTGAGAACCTGGTCTCACAGGAATCCGTGAAATAGCCACGGATTCGCTTAACTCAAAATCCGTGGAATAGCCACAGAATCACTCAAATTTCCGTGAAACTGACACGGATTTCACTACAATGCAAGTTAATGACAGTCATATTCCATGGATATTTTTTCCTATTGGTTTGTTCCAAGTCACATGACTTTCAAGGTCCTGGTGGTCAGAACAAAAAACATGGTGGACAGTTCTCTCATTTTTAGTGAAAAAATCAATATTTTGACTTAGTTTCTGCATAAAAATGGATTTTGATCACATTTCTAGCAAGAAATATATGTTTTATTTTCTAAATATTCACTCAGTGAATGTACATAATCACTTTGTATGTTGGAATAGCCACGGGATATGACTGTCATTAATTGCATTGTAGCGAAATCCGTGTCAGTTTCACGGAAATTTGAGTGATTACGTGGTTATTTCACGGATTCCTGTGAGACCATGTTGATCTGTGAGCGACAAGCAGACTTAGCCATAACAAAATGTCTGGTTTTCATATTTAGGACAATTAGACTAATACAAATTCCTGATCTAATGACGAATCATATCCTCCAAACAAATCATGGCACTCTTGGTTTCTAAACAGATGTTTCTAATGACAGTCTAACGAGATGCTGAATACCAGACAGACTTCTCAGAAACTACTCACGCTCACACCTAAAAGGTCATCCTTTCTGTCTGCTCCTGCTTCCTGTTTGTGTGTGAATCTTCAATCCTCAACTGACCCTGAGAGAGCTAACTAACCTGTATGTAATCAGTATGTTTGTATTGCAGCGCCCCTGCTTGCAGTATTTTCCTGCAGGGTCAGCTCGTCTCCACTGTCGCCCCGTTTGGCCGTCTGTCAGGCGTCCCAGGACCATAAAGTGAACTGATGAGCTGAGCAGCAGGACTCACGGCGGCACAGCTCTGTTGTGGACTCCGTGTTTTATGGTTAAAAGTCGCTTGTTTGCGGTGTGTGACAATCATGAGAACAGTTTAGAGGTTTTTTGTCATCTATTGGGAGGTCTCCTAATTGGGATTGAGAGCTTACATGCACAACAGCTGCAAAATAAAAGAGGAGTAGGTTGAGGAGGAGGAGGAGGGGGCTGAAAGACAGAAAGACAGAAAGAAACAGTTAGAGAGAAAAAAGGAGGAGGGAGAGAGAAATGCATGTCAGCGTTCCTGGCAGAAGAGGAGAGCAGACAAGAGGACAAATAGTGGAGAGTCTGAACAGCTGTCTGCCACAACTCCTCAGAAGATTAGAAACATGAATGTATTCAAGAGACAAATCCTTTGTTTGAGGACCCCTAATGTGTGTTTACTGTACGACTATACACCTCTGACCCAGTTTATACTGTCAGACCAGCCTATTGTCTTTGCTTTTTGTATACACATTCTTAACCCTTTATCAGACAAACAACTATATTTGGTAACTTCAGGTAATATTTCGAGGAAAAAAGTTGCAAATTTACTAGATTAAAGTGGCAAATCTTCACGAAAAAAGTCGCAGATTTCTGAGAAAAAAGTGGGAAAAAAACTACTTTTTTCTCGCAGATTCACCACTTTAAATTTCATAAATCTGCAAAAATTTTTCTCGTAGATTTGCCACTTTAATCTAGTAAACTTTTTTCTCAAAATATTATTTTCGTATGTTTTTCGTATGTAATATCCTCCAATATTCTCTAGGGTTGAAATTTGGAATTTGCAAGTATTTCAATGAGTGCCCTATTAAGGGTTAATTGTTTAATTGTGAATTTATATATAATTGTTTCTGATTTGTTTGATTTTCTTCTCTTTTTCTTTTGACATTGTGCCACCTGGAGGACTGAGATGAACTTTAACAAGCATTCGAAGATCTGATTTGTCTGCAAGACATACATTTTTTTTGTCATATTGAGACCAGCTGAAGTGCACTGATTTCATCCACGTTTACTGTAAGTTCATACCAGGCTGTTCAAGGCAGAGCTGCACTTTATTTTAACCCTGTGGTGCTGAATCATTTCTCTTAGCTGGTGATGGAAAGTACATTTACTCAAATACAATGTTGAGGTACCTGTGTTTTCTCCATTTATATTGTTAATTAACCATTTCAGAGAAAACTATTGTACTTTTTACTCCACCACATTAATCTGACATCTTTAGTTACTGCTTAATTCACAATTCAAGATTTTTTTACATAGATTATGAGAAGGGCTCATAAAACAGTTTGCTTACTTTTGAAACAAATATCCAACAATAAACAGTAAAAAAATATTAAATCAATTAAAAAATCTAGTTAAAATCAGCTCGAATCTGATCAGCTACAACATTAAAAGTGCTGCCTAAACTTGAATGCATCACTAAATAAAATAATAATTATAATGTTTGTAAACACTTTTTAAAATCCAACTTTCAAAGTGCTTTCACAAGCAGCAACATATAAAACAGACAAATCATTCAGTCAAATGATTAGGTTTAAAAGAAAACAGATTAAAACAGCTTAGTGTTTAACAACCAATACAGTCTAGAAAAAAAACATAATTTAAAGGAAATAAAAGACAGTTAAAAGGAGAATAAAACTCACATAAAAATCCGAGATTCAAGTATGTTTTAAGAAGGGACTGAAAACAGATCACTGACTGAGCCGTAATTTATTATTTTAATATTTCATGCTGTCACTGACAGGGGCATCCTGTTGCATAATGATAACCTTTACTTGATACTTTACGTACAGTTTTACTTGCAGGACTTTAACTGTGGTGTTGCTACTGTAACTTCAGTAAAGAATCTTAATACTTCTTCCTCCACTGTCTTAAAGTCTTCTATATAATCCAGCAGACGTTTCTACACACAGTGGTGAACTTTGTGGCGATTTAGTTCTTAGCGGTTGCTCTGAGGGAAATAAACATGCCTGTACTTCTGTTCTCAACACTAAAGCTGTCAGACATTTCTCCACTCTGCACCCTGACATGATTTATACATAGATTTCTCTCATAATACAGGAAAAACATCAAACCCTTACTTACCAGATGATGCAGTGTGAAGTGCTGGGAGCTGCTGCTGCTGCTGCTGCTGCTGCAGATGTTTGAGTGTGCTGAAGAGAAACCAGTGAAAGTCCTTCCTCCCAACCAGAGAGTCTGGCTGGGAAAAAAACTGAGAGGAAATGGTAATGAAATCCAATTAGAAAGTGGGGTGGGTGGGAGAGGAGAGAACAGGGAGGATACGGAGAAAAATATTTGATGTTAATCCAGCTCAAATAGAGGAGAAATGGCAACAAAAAATGGTGACAACATCAATATGAAATGAGGGGGTGTTTGGGAGATTGCATAACAGTGTTTGGGAAACTGTCCAACACATAACCACTGAGAGTTCACAGGGCTGTGGTCAGAAAAAGGCAAATGTCACCACGACAAACTGCAGCTACATGAGCTTGCTTTATTACACAAAGACACCAGCACTTCAAAAAAGGTAGAAAAGAAAGATAAACAGACATATACGGACACAATCATATTTTCTTCTCCCTCCTCTGTGCTGTTCTTTATCTGCCTCCGAGATGAGGCAATTTGCTCCATCCAGATAACATCTTCCTTCTAATATATCAGTCTTCCGCCCCGGCAAGTCTCTCTGACAGTAATCCTGTAATCCTTCAGCAGCAGTGTTAAGTTGATAAAGCAAGAGCTCTTAATATGTTTTTGGCAAGGAAGCCAAACCTGAGGAGGTTAAATTCAGCAGTGACCCCAAACGGAGCAGAACTGCGCCAAAACTGGAGGAGCGTTTAATCTCTGTGGGAGAACAGAAAACAGAAAATGAGGAAGTCTTGGAGCAGGAATGTGTTGAGTGTAATACAGGGGTCAGGAGTTACACTCAACATGGGAACCTTTCTGACTACTGGAGGACCAACGTCTCACAGGTTTTTGACATGTTGCATCTTTAAATTCAGAATGAAATCGATTTATAAAACTGTTTTCTAAGTCTAAAACTATTTTTTTTAGCAGCTGTAGAGATGACAACATCAGTCTGTGCACAATGTTGGCCCAGACTGAAGCAGCTCAACAACTATTTGATAGATTGATATTAAATTTTGTGCAGACGTTGGTGGTTTCCAGAGAATTACCCCTTATGACCAGGGCGGGCTCATAAAAACTGTTTCCCTGCAGTTAATTATGTCTAGAGGGAAACATTTTCTCGTGGACTGTATTTATTTTGATGTATTACAAATATGTTTGTAATCAAAGCCCACAAAGGGAGGAGGGAAGTGTGCATGAATGCCTCAAACAAAAATGAGACTTCTACTTTAGGAAACCTCTGTCCGTCTCCCATGTAAAACAAAATGTTGACTTATTGTATCAAGCGTTCTTATTTTATCCCCAAATTATTATTATTTTTTAACTAAACCTACCCAGGTAGTTTGATGCCTAAACCAACAAACTGAACATTTCACACGTGTTTAACCCTTAATAGGGCGCTCATTGAAATACTTGCAATTTCCAAATTTCAACCCTAAAGAATATTGGAGAATATTACTATTATTATTATATTATAAAATATAGGGACCCGGGGGGAGGGGATAAATCTACGAGGAAAAATGTGTAGATTTATGAGATTTAAAGTGGTGAATCTGCGAGAAAAAAGCTTTTTTTCTCGTAAATCTGTGACTTTTTTCCACACAGATTTGCCACTTTAAATCTATCTACTAAAAATCAAAAAAATTTCTCGAAATATTTTGATTTTTTATTTTGGATATCTGCTTAAGTTACCTGGCCCCAATCCTCTTCCATAGATCAACAGTTATATTTGAATGGAAATGCTATTGTTGTTATTGACTTAGAATATAATATCATCAGCATACAACTTTAGTTAGACGGCCACCTATTTGTGTTCCTGAGACACAAATCTGTCATAGTGAGGAAGGCTAAAGCTGGGAAATTTACACTGTGTCTGAATTAATGGAATGTCTGTTATATTTAAACTGTAAAATTAAAGTGGATTATTATATATATCTGTCTAATGTTCAGGTTGGTTTATTGGACTTATGTGCAGTTCAAATAGCTTAGAGCAGAACGAGGTGCAGCAGTACACCCTCATGCCTCCGTGGTTGAAAAAGCGCGCAAAAGTGCCCTCTAGAGTGGTGAAAATGAGAAAAAGTGCCTTATTGGCTGCCCTTTACACATGAAAAAACGTATTGATTGCCCTCTAGGGTGCCCCTTTATACTAATTATTTATTTTTGAATCTTTGTGTCTTTTTTTGTGTCATTTTGCATCCTTTTTTGGTCATTTTGTCTTTTTTAGTCATATTGTGTCTTTTTTAGTCATTTTGTGTCTTTTTTTTGTCATTTTGTGTCTTTTTTCAGTCATTTTGTGTCATTTTTGGTCATTTTGTGTCATTTTTTGGTAATTTTTTCTGTCTTTTTTTGGTCATTTTGTCTTTTATAGTAATTTTGTGTCTTTTTTAGTCATTTTGTGTCTTTTTCTAGTCATTTTGTGTCTTTTTCTAGTCATTTTGTGTCTTTTTTTTTGTCATTTTGTGTCTTTTTTAGTCATTTTGTGTCTTTTTCTAGTCATTTTGTGTCTTGCATCCCTGGACCCCCCTAGATGGTTTGGTTCGATAATTTAAATTGTCAGTACCATATCATTAACTACTTTGATCTGGATCTCCTTTTAACTTAATGCTAATATTTCATCATACATGATGCATCATAGCTTTTTGCGTGCTGGTGGGGCTCCATGTTGTGCAGAATGTGCCCTTTTTATTTTTTTCGGCCCTGCCCTTCTAACAGTCTGAGTCCGCCACCACTACTCAATGGGGTTTGTGTTTTACGGATATTTACAGGAGATTTGTGACAAATAAAAATGAAAACTTCAGCTTCAATCCGGGCAATATTTTTGCTGGAGGACTGGATTTTGGCTCACAGGTCAACCATGGTATCATAGTTTAAATACACAGTAAATAATTTTATCCGGATCGTCTCTTATGTGTTATCGACATGTCGGAGCAATTAAAATGACACAGTTGATTGTGTAAATGTGCACACACCCTGCAGTTTAAACATGAAGTATTTAGCAGTGAGATATATGTTCCCACTGGGAACAAAGAGTGAAGCTGCTCTGACTGAACACATGGGGCTGCTTAGTGTTTTAACACTGAAACACTGGTTTTTATGGGAAAGTGGTGCAGGCGGGGTGCTAGCAGCTCTTTGAAAGAAGAACTGACTTTCCTTTGAATTTGAGTCATCAGGCTGTAGTGAGGAGGGGTCAGCAGGCTCCTGTGGAGACAGTGAGCTGTAACACGGCTCAGTTAGGACATGTTTTTCATTAGTAGCACCAGAATCAGCACATTCTGGCACCACAACACTAATTTCCTGTTAGGATCCATAAACTGCTCAGAGGATTTACTGTTAACTCAGACCACCACCAATTAATTTCTGGTGGTTGGTGGTGGTGAAGCTAGCAGGAGTGTGATTGGCTTGGCTGAATAATAATAAGGCAGTTTTAGTTTGGACTCAGAGCAACTTTTCACAGTTAAGACACAAAGACATGTTTCAACCTCACAAAGCTGTGAACACATATGTTGTGCTGCTGGGGAAAATATTCCACAGAGTGTGATGATGCACTTATTTCCCACAACATCTGTTCGTGGATTGAGAACAGTTTTGGCTCAGTATTGAACTTTAAAACAGCTCATTATTGTGCCCACAGACTCTACTGACTGATATGTATCCAAAAATAATAATAACATTTCCATAATACACAACATTCCCATGGAAAAATTCCCTGGAAAGTTTCTGCTCTGCTTCAAGCCCAATGTAGGATAAATATTTAAAAAAAGAAAAATAAATAATTCCATAATATTATCTAACTATAAACTTGTATTGTTTCTTTATGACAATGTGATTTTAAAAAAAATGCATTTATTTAAGAATTATTTCACACGACTATTTATCAAATAATGAGTTAAAATGAAATATTTGCTTTTCACAGTCACACTATAATTATACATATATAAACATATATACGTATATATATATATATGTATATGTGTATATATATATACATATATATATATACGTAAAAAAATACATATATATACACATATACATACATACATATATGTATGGTTGAGGATAACTTTTTATAAATTCAGTAAATGAGGCAAGACACAAAAAAGAGTAAAGGAGACATGTTTATTATTTAAACTATCACTTAAATAAAAAAGTGCATAGAAAATAAACATGATTAGAAACTTTTCTTTTTACACTTATGTACAACTTTGTTTCCTAATTATACATTCAACCAAGTAGTTTGTGGTCTATTTTCACTGTGGTGGTTTTCCTTCATTTTTTATTGATGTGTATTGAAAGAACACTGTTAAAACGGGAGAAAATATGACTGTTGAACTTAATGAATACCGTTATTATTACAGAGAGCAGGAGGAATATTGATAAGACAAAGGTATATTCAAGGCATAAGAAACGAGCCCGTTACGATCCATGATCCCTCTTTTTTTTTTTGCACGTCCTGCCGTCCGCCCCCTCTGTGACACCACATCCCATCCTAGGCTGATAACTTCTATACACAAGAAACAATTAGAAAATTACAAATACATGTTAACGTACTCGTCCGACCTCTCCCAAACCTTGACTTGTAAAAGAACAATTCAGGGTGGATGTTGCACAGAATAAATAAATTAAATGTTTTCAACATCAGCATTATCTCAGCATTATGACTTTCTATAAAAAACAGTACATGATAAGTACAACCAAAGCTTCGGAGGAGAGAGGGGTGGTCCGGGAGACATGAGAGGTTTTCCAAAAAATGAAAAACAAACAAAAACAACACCATTTTGGTGAGATCTTTAAAACTCCTGGTCAGTCTCCACAAACCAAACTCTTAATTTTTACCACATCAAGTAAGCCGTCTAAAAAAGTCCCTGTTAAAACGTACAAAGAAAAAACAGAAAAACATTCACTATAACGACCAGGGGAAGGAAGAAAAAAAAATGGCTGACCTCAAGAAGTTCACAACCACATTAATACAGTTTACATTTCTCATCACATAAAAACCGTTTTCCTTTCCAGAAAGAAAAAAAAGAAAAACTGCAGTGAACCTCGCTGATGGAGAAACACTCACAGGCACAGCAAAATTGGTACTGGATATCAATATACAAAAGAATGATGCACGTTAGTTTCATCTGATAGTACTGTAACACAAAACCATTATAGAGTACATTGAAACATTGCTATTAACCATTATAAATCTGCTGTTTTGCTACTGTAACTAAGTTTGTCTGTCCATTCCATATATTGTATAGATACTAAAGTACAAGAAATTACTATGCATGTTTCCGTATAATATTGTTATGTATTTATACTATAATTACAGATAATGATGGAGAAGGGCCACTGGTGTGGCGTGGTAAAATGAAGCCCGAAGAAACAACAGAGACCATTTCCTTATTGTATATACGCCATTAAACAGTGAAATAAATGACTTATTGTTCACTGAAAGTGGATCTCGAGATGCGAGAGCCGGAGACGGAGCCCTTGGCACCGGTAAACGTGTTATCACCGACGCTAGAGTGAAGTGTTGAGCTGACCCGGTAAGAACTTGTTGTCCTACAGACAGAAACGCCACCACACTTCAGTATTGCTCCCACCCAGTGCTGAAATGAAACTGCAGCCCATATTGAGGTCTACACAACATCCATATCTACCAGGGTTGTTGACACGAGAACTGAAAAACAAAATGTAGCCGACAAAGCATCAACATCATCACAAGTCTGGTGACGTGGAGGACGAATATACATTCATTGTTGACCTTAGCAGCTGAACCCAGCGAGCCCCGTGCAGGTGCAGCTGTACAACCACGAGGCTAGCCTCACTCAGGGTTGTAAGATGAAAAAAAAGCAAAGCCGAGGTTTGCACGCACTGCACCTTCAGGAAGGAGAGGGCTGCCGGTGTGGTCCCTGCCTTCACTTTGTTGCAGAAAAAAAAACAAAAAAAAGAGTCAAGTGCACTTTGCTAGAGCCTCAGACGCCACTTTCAGGAGTCATCAATCAATCGTGACCAAACTGGGGTTTTTATATCTGATGCACTAACTAACTCATCTGTGCTTGTGGTTTCAGCGCTGGAGTTGCATTGTCTGTCTGGAGAAAGTTTTCCTATGTCTGTTCAGTGCCTGTGTCACAGCTAAAGTGCAAACCAATGTGTGGGTCGTATTTCACAACAAGGAGCAGAGTGGGAGTACCTGCTAGCAGGGTTCATGCAGATTTTCAGAGTCAAACTCAAGCACTTTCACAGTTCTTTAACCAAAAACGTCCAGACGATCGAAGCTTTTATCATCACATCTAAATTGTTACAAAAAAACTGTGAAAAATAGCAGATGGAAACGGAAAAAACGTCCCCTAGCTCTGTGTCTGGTGTGAGACAAAGAGCTATGACGATGGTATTGTTTTATATCAAATTTTGAAAGGTTTTTGGTATAAGTATATATAGATTCAAACATAATCCTAACCTTAACCATAACAAGGTAAACTTTCACGACTCTGTACCAACACTGTGCTAGTGGCCTTTAGGTGAAAACAAAGTCAGTATGAACGCGGAGAGAAGGGACAAAAACAGACTTTAGTGGCATATAAACAACAGTCGAATTAAGTTAGAAGGTCCGGGAGATGAAGGCTCGTAAGAGAAGCTGGTTTACATCTAAGGTG
Organism: Centropristis striata; assembly: GCF_030273125.1. NCBI lineage: Eukaryota > Metazoa > Chordata > Actinopteri > Perciformes > Serranidae > Centropristis > Centropristis striata. The sequence continues at coordinate 37,946,910 of NC_081520.1, read as the reverse complement.
AACCACCAGGAGACTGAACGAGAGAATAAAAGTGATTTCTAAATGCTGGTGATGAGTTGTCACCAGGGCGAAGTGGTTAATAAACAGACGGCGGCTGTGACGAATGCTGTTGGTAGCATTAAAATAAAGGCACCTCTTTATTTTAAGTCTGCAGGGGGACAAAACAGTTTGTTGGGACTCTTGTTGGATTTATCGACCCACGATTGATTAGTGACGAGACAAACTGACTCATTTTTTGTTAAGGCTGCCTGGTAGCAGCCCTTCAGTGGACTTGATTCTTGGTGTAATGTGGTGTGGAGACAATAAGGCTAGAGAGAGGAGATATCTGCTATGGATCAACAATCTGAACTCTCGCAAGTGCATAATAATAGTTCACATGACTGCCATACTGCCAGCTTGAACTGGATCAATGAAAAAAAAAAAAAAAAAAAAAAAAAAAAGACGTCAGCTCTGACCAAACGGCCCGGGATAGATAAAAGAGCTACTGGTGGACTGAACTCAACGGGACCAAGCCACAGACCAGTGTCAGTCTTTGGAATCAAAGAAAACATTCAGGCTACAAATTAAAATAAAATAAAAAATTACAACAAAAAACAACTTTGAAAAGGCAGCGGAATACAAAACATAGAGACCAAGCATTAGTGTTTGTAAACCTCTATTTCCTACAAAAATGGCAATAAAATAAATACGATTTTTTAAAAATATAAATACCATCATTAAGTGCTATTCACTAGTGAGTGCTTTTTAAGTCTTTTTGTAGAAAAATATACATTATTTACATTTTTTTTTAAAAGCAAGCATGATATTTACCTGTCCATAATAAAAAGACAAGATAACAGACAAGACTTTAAAAGACTTAATACAAATAAAAAAACATTTTCCATAGTAATGGTTATCACAACAGGCCAAGAAGAAAACAAGCTGTGTGAAATATTCAATTCAAGGGCGTGATGTTTGGTTCTCTCTGCTGCTGTAATTTGGAATTCAAAAGTCCAAGCTTATATAATTACCAAAAACAATGTTGATAACAACAACAGCATGCACGTGTCTGTATGTTTCTGTAAGATCCATGGCTGTTTCTGGATCGCAGCTAAAAAAAATAAGAAAATAAAAAAAATTCAATTATAAATACATCTACTAAAGCACATCAGTAGGGTTCTCCAGTCCCTTGGCTGTCAGTCCACCAGAATCTCTAGCTGCCTCGCTCTGTCAGGCCAGAGGCTTAATCCCATCAATAACATGTCTACATAGCTACCAAGCTGTCAGACTAAAAAAGTCAGTTTAAGTACAATGGATGGTATCGACTTCAGATATCACCCTTTACACCAACGGCCAAAAATAACCTTTTTCTTTTTTCTTTTTTTTTTTTAACAAATCTACATTTCTATCCCCCTTTTGTCTCTTTTTTCTCTCTTCTTTTCTGTGGCCACTGCTCCCCCTAGTGTTTCCACCTGTACAGCTCTTATCAGGCTGCTTTGACACAAGCAGCTCCTATTTACAGTGTTAAATGTACACACCTACAAGCTTTTTAAAAAAAAAGCCCAGTCAGGGGAAGGTTCCAGTAAATCACAACGGCTCTGAAGGCATCAGGGCACATTCAGACAGCGAGATGTGCATCAATAACAGCTGACACTGAGATTTAAAAAAAAAAAAAAAAAAAAAAAAGATCTAACAAGTTTCTAATTTTTTTTCTTTCTAGTAAAATTACTATTCCAAGTCCCTTCAACAAATTGCACTTTGGTGTAAAATGGAACCAAGTTCTTTGAATTTTTTTTTCTTCTATGTTCACATCTCAGCATTATTGGACCATAACATATTTTAGAAAATTAAGGAGGATGGGCCAATGTAAGAAAAAAAACATATGAAGGGATAACTTTAATCATCCAAATGTAAATCAAAGTTAATGTTGCAATAATGTGAAGGCTCAAACCGTTTCGTAACTCACCTCTGGAGGTGAAACTTCCCGTGCCAAATGTGAATGAGACAAAAGGAGGCACAATATGTTGGAATTTCTACAAGTGGCCCCTCCTCCAAAATGGCCTTTCCTGTATGTAAGGTCTGACCCACGGCCGCTGCCTCTGCTGCCTTCTGCCAACGCCAGCAGCAGAAACACTGACAGAGCTGGTGTTCTGGCGGCAGCGGTCCTACGTGGACCGGACCCAGGAAGTCAGCATAAAGTCAGCGCCACGGGACCTCAGAACGTTGTGGCGCTGCTGCTCGACAAACTCGCAGTACTCGTTAAATTGTTTAGGTGTCAGTTGAGGTTCTTGCGACACTTCTTGGCGCCGCAGTTGCAGGGCAGCTTGTTGCTGGCGTCCTCGATGGGGAACTTGTAGTCGTAGGTGAGCTCCTCCCCGCAGAAGATGCGGCGAGAGGCGAAGATGACGATGTGCTTCTGGCCGTCCACGGTGATGACCCGGGAGTAGCAGTTTGGCTCGCAGGAGTGGTTGATGAAGCGGGCGGCGTTGCCATGCACGGTGGCGTCGACCACCTCGTAGTCATCAATGCGAAACATGTAGCAGCCAATCCCCTTTGAGCAAAGAAAACACAGAGGTTTTATGCATGTTTTTATTTCTCTAATAATGAAGTGAGTCTAAAAAGAATAGTTTCTAATCATGTTTATTTTCTAAGCACTTTTTTATTTAAGTGATAAATTAAGTGTAAATAATAGACATGTCGGTAACGCTTTATATTAAGGTCCTTGTAATAACCATTAATTAACAAGTAATAAGGCCCTTGTAAGTCCTTACAAGATGCTTATTAACATTATTGTGTGTTTATAAGCTTATATAAGTGTTAATAATGGCATTACAAACACCCATGACCCACCCATTATGTCTTTGCCATGCCTTTATTAATCTTATTTTGTTTGCTTATTGATATTAAAATATACTTTATTGCTCATCTATTATAAGTGAACTATAAGTTAACTATGCTTTTTGCAACTACCGGATCTAAAGCGAGAACAATGCCTTATTACTTGTTAATTAATGTTATTAAGGACCTTATTATAAAGCGTTACTGACATGTCTCCTTACTGGTAAAAGAGAAAATCACAATTAACACAATTCTCATAATAAACAAAATAGAACACACAACACAAAGCCAAATTTATGAACCCTACCCATTTTTTAATGCTTTTCATACTGAATTTTGCCTACATTATGAATCCCTGAAAAATATGAGCATAAGATCTGCAAAAACCTCCTTAGGAGTTAATCGAAATTTTGAATTTACAAACCTTTAATTTAAACTAAAGACCATTTATTGTTATTCATCATTTTGTTTATTTTGATTATTTAAATTTATGCCTTATAATTTGTTTTCTTGTTTGTTATCATTATATTTTATATATTTAATTTTATTTCTAAAAACTTAGACTCATAAGGATTTTGATTTGATGTTTGCTTCTCTGATGGTCGACCAGGAAATAAAAAAGAGCTGCTATTACTTTTTGACTCAAGTTAATCAAACCAGATCTTAACTAGATCTTAAACTCACCTTTCCATCGTAATATTTCTCCCGTTTGTCAGTGAGCACGGACCGGATGACATTTCCAGAGTATTCGATGACCATCTCCCCCGCATCGATGGTTTTCTTGCAGAACAAACCTCGGCCATGAATGGGAGACCTGCAGAAGGAACCAGAAAAATGTTTTTTAGCCTGTGTGTATAGATGTTGGTTTAAAACTCTTTTCTTTTGGTCAGCTGTCTTTTTTTATACCTTGAAGTTTTAATGAGCTCTTTTAAGTTTTTCAGCTGAAATTGTACAATTAAAATGCTGAAAATGACTGAAAGTGAAGCTTGATTCTGACTGAACTTGATCCCAGACAACTACAATAGTCAACAGACGTTATTAAGTAAGTTAGTTACTTACTTACTTACTTACTTACTTACTTACTTACTTACTTACTTACTTACTTACTTACTTACTTACTTACTTACTTACTTACTTACTTACTTACTTACTTACTTACTTACTTACTTACTTACTTACTTACTTACTTACTTACTTACTTACTTACTTACTTACTTACTTACTTACTTACTTACTTACTTACTACAACAGTCAACAGACGTTATTAAGGGACATTAAAGATCATCTCCATCTTGTGCAACTTTAAATCAACCTAAATGAATCATTTAACAGTTTGAGTCCCACTGATCTGACCTGTAGACTCCAACAGTTTCCTTGGAGGTGGCCTTGAGCTGTTTGAATCTCAAACCCAGTGGGAGCTCCATGGAGGCCCGTCTGCAACAACAGCATGAGAAAGAAATGTTAAACCATCTTCACAAAATATTTCCCTTCTGTTAACCATCTCAATTTCAGATAATAAAAATCACATGAGATAACTTAACAGATGACGCTCCTTTATTGCTCCTCGGGGGGAAATTCACGTTTTGCAGCGCAGAGACAGATTGTGTTTACTGTGATAAAAGATGTTGTGGGTGCAGACACTGACCTGGCAGTCCTGAGCTGTCCTTCATCATCGTCGTCTTCTTGCGGCCTGTACTCGGGAGGCTGGCGGTGTTTTGATGCCAAGAAATTGAACATGTCAAAAACAGACCTCCTGGAGGGCAAACAGACGGGACAAACAGCAGTTAAAGACACAAATACACACAAGATCCAGAACAGTTATGGTTTAAAGAGTGATTAAAAGCCCTTTTCTAGTATTAAAGCAAAAAAAGAAGGCTGTTGGTTAATCCCAATAAAAGGGATTCTCTAAAAACATCCTGCGTGTTGTGTAGCTGATATGCGGCTCAAAGTGGGTCATGTTGTCACCTTTTGGACAAGCTAGCTTTTGCCTTAACATCAACACTAACCATTCAGGAGACGGATAGTTAAACATTTTTTTGTGATCATCAAATAACTAAGATACACATAGTTTTGCTGCTTGTACTGCTGCACAGCTGCAACTGCAGACTTTCAAATCAACATTGCAACTTTATATTGGAGAACATGTTCAACTAAATGGGGCTAAAATATATTGACGTTTAGATGGACTAAATTATGTCCATCAACAAATATCTACTCAGATGAAAAGGTCTCTATTCTGATATTAATGTAGTATCTTGCATCAGCAGATGCCCAGACCAAACAGGCTTAAAGGCTCAAACAAATAAACAAATTATGGGGAACATGAATAATATATTCTTTTTGTGTTCACACATCAAACAGACTGTGCACGGCTACACCCTGCAAAACCACGGGTGGCTACAAAAGTTTTTAGAGAGTCCCCATTATCCAAAGATGTCTTTGGGGGTTGCTCATATCTCCAGGATTGTTTACCAACTTGTGCACCGTATATATTATTAATCATGTTTCTGTTTGCTCTGGCAGAACAGCCTGCTCTCCCTGCATCCAGGCCCTGCGATGGAAGAACAGTCTTGGTACACACAGCACAACCAAACCCCCCTATAGACATGTGTGTATGTGTGGGTCCCAGTCTAACCTGTGGTGGATCTCTGCACGAGCTGACCCGTGGGGGTTGATGGGAGGTTCATCGGTTTCCTCTGGTTTGTGGAAGCGGAAACGGTAGCTCCGACAGTGTCTGGAGCCGTAAAGCTGCTCGAGCAGGAAGACCACTGCCTCATGGACGACTCCCAGCATCCTCAATCCATTCACACCTGGGAGGAGCACAGAAACATGTCCACAATGAATCGTTTGCACATACACTACCGGTCAAAAGTTTTAGAACACCCCAATTTTTCCAGTTTTTTATTGAAATTCAAGCAGTTCAAGTCAAATGAACAGCTTGAAAGGGTACAAAGGTAAGTGGTGAACTGCCAGAGGTAAATAAAAAAAGGTAAGGTTAACCAAAACTGAAAAATAATGTACATTTCAGAATTATACAAGTACGGTAGGCCTTTTTCAGGGAACAAGAAATGGGTTAACAACTTAACTCTATGGAGTCTTTGGCTATTTTGTCCATTTTTGAATTATTTTCATGTCTTTATAAGTCATTTTGTGTCTTTTGCTGTCTTTTTTTTGTCATTTTGTGTCTTTTTTTAGTCCTTTAGTCCAACATAAAATGTAATTTTGAATCTTTTTTTTACTTCCAAAACATTATCATGCTCAATAAAGAATTTTAAATGTTGCAAATGTGCATTAATTTCAGAGTACACTGAGACATTAAACTGCATCATTTTCAATTAAATTCTGGAAAAGTTGGTGTGTTCTAAAACTTTTGACCAGTAGTGTATAACCACTACATATCTATTCTTCTTTGTTTTTTGATGTGGTCAGAGTGATGCCTCACCTTCAAAAGAGAGCTCTTTGAGTCGTGCATTAGAGCGAGCTTCCTGCACCTTATCGGTCAGGGATTTCCAAGCCTCTGTAAAGGGATAGACAGTTAGGACAAGACAGCCCTGTGCACTATATTATGTGCAACAAACTGCTCATTATAGCAACATAAACTTTAAAAACACAGATCATACTTTTTGCCAAAGGTACAGTACAGGCCAAAAGTTTGGACACACCTTCTCATTCAATGCGTTTCCTTTATTTTCATTACTATGACATTGTAAATTCATCAAAACTATTAATGAACACATGGAATTATGTACTTAACAAAAAAGTGTGAAATCACTGAAAACATGTCTTATATTCTAGTAAGCAAAGGGTGGTTACTTTGAGGAATCTAAAATAAAAGACATGTTTTCAGTTATTTCACACTTTTTTTGTTAAGTACATAATTCCATATGTGTTCATTCATAGTTTTGATGCCTTCAGTGAGAATCTACAATGTAAATAGTCATGAAAATAAAGAAAAACGCATTGAATGAGATGGGTGTGTCCAAACTTTTGGCCTGTACTGTACATTGGCACAGAAAAATAATACAACAAATGTGGTAAAGGTGATATTGCTTCCTCTCACCTTCGATACTCTCACAGCGGATGTGGAAGCCGTCCTCACTGCAGATTTCAAAGATGATGCCCTTCTTGGGTTTGCTATCCAGGCCCGTGTCCCTGCTGTTGCCGTCTTGGTCGGGTGGTGAAGCCACAGGAAGTGACCCTGCTCCCCCAGCTGCAGATGGTTTGTCCTTCCCCACTACTTTCCCCGGTAACACAGGACCTTCAGATGTCTTCTTTTTACCAAGCACACTGGAAAAGATTTGAGGCATTAGATCTACGATATGTACATATTCAGTATGAAAATGGGCACCTGGCATGGATGAGCCTGTACCTCTTGTTGGTCTTGTCTGCAGGCTTGCCCGTGTCCATGGGTTCAGGGGAGATCAGATCTTTGGAACTGCTTGTAAAGAAGAAGAAGAGAGGTTGAAAATGTAATTATATTTTATGCAAAGTACTTAAATGAATAACTGGGACTTTCAGTCAAGGTGAGTTATTTCACAGAACCTGTACTTGAACCAAACTTTTATGTTGCACAGCAACTGAAACATCATTTTGGACAAAAGAAATATGTTCTGTAAAAAATAAAAAAACAGTGTTGCCAATTATTTCTAATGAAAGTAGCTCTAGCTCCAAAAGTTGTCAGATGATATCATATGCTCATCTGCATACTGGTGACATCACCACGCTTGTCTTAGCAGGTTTATAAAAAGAGTGTCAGCTGACTGCCTGCTCATGGGGCAAGAGAAGAGGAAGATATCTAGTGCTGCTGGCAGAGGAGCTGTGAATTTTGATAACTCTCAACAGCATGACCTCATATATTTTCTCGCCTTTCCTTGATGGTCCGAAAAAGTTTGCTAAATTTGTTGCTACTTGCTTTTTTGAAATAAAGGTGCCAACAGTGTGTTAAAAGTAACTAAATCTAGCGAGAAATTTGCCAAGTTGGCAACAATTTTCAAAATTCCATACTTTTAATTCACAAGTAATAATATATATACAGTCATGGAAAAAAATATTAGACCACCCTTGTTGTCTCTAATATCTTGTTCATTATAATGCCTGGTACAACTAAAGGTAAATTTTTTGGACAAATATAATGATAACAACAAAAATTGTTATCTTGATAATAACCAAAATCATTATCAAGAAAACCATGGAAAATGTCTAGATATCAGCTCTAAAATTAAACTAAAATGAGTGTATAATTATATGTATCTTATCACCATGGATATACCATGAAACTTAGTTAAAATAACAGTAGTATAGCAAGAACATTTTTATCTCTTTTTTCAATTTTATGAAGACGTAAAAAAGAAAAAAAAAACATGAACCAACAGAAAATCAAAAAGAGAGACATTCTCATTATTTTCAATGTCACATTCATGACGCACAACACATTTGAGAACGCTGATTCATCCTATTTATTTTGGTAAATAGAAGTAAAGTGAAATAATAATAACAGTCTCACCTTGGGTTTGAGTGATGTCGTCCTGAAGGGTTGCTGTGATGCTCGTCTGCCTGAGAGGCCTTGAGCTTCTTCACATTGGTTATGTCTGAACTCTGCCGGCTCCTCTTTGTTTTCTGTTTGCCTTTTTCTGCTCCTGATGTGGTGGAGTTAGGCGGCCTGTGTTCTGATGATCTGGAGATGGGAGTTGTTCTGCTGCTCTGGGAGTGTGCGGAGGTTTGTGTTTGTGTGAACACTCCGACGACACGTCCCTTGGCAGGGCTCAGAGGAGTAGCTAAAGTAACGGTGGTGTTTGGACCCGAGTCCACAGCGTGGGCTCTGTTGATAGGCTGCCGCTGTAAGTGGATGTTAGTGACTTCTGTCTCTCCTTGCTGGTTGACAGCCATGCTGATAGTCTGCTGGGAGGGCAGGACGCAGATGCTGCTGGCTATAGATGTCTGCACGGAGGAGCCGAGCTGTGACATCAGAGGAGCTCCTGCTGACTGAAGGACCATCGGCTGATCTGACAGGCCCAAGCCGTGTGGACCTGCTTTGAACAGGAGGTTGCTAATAGGCCCAGTGAGCTCAGTGGAGCTGAGCACAGGGGTGGAGAGGGAAACTGATCCTGGAGCAAGAAGGCCTGTAGCACCACTAGGGGGCACAGACACAACATTCAGCACTGACTGACTGGGGTTAAGACCAGAGACTGTGCAAGGTATGAGGTGAGTGGAGGAATCGTGGCCCAGGATACCAGGCTGGCCGGTACCAGGAATCCTCTGCTGAAGGAGGGTAGTGGGATCCAGGTACATAACCCCACCCGGTTTTGGTCTCTTGATAATATTTGGGACCTTACGCTGAGAAGTTGAGAGGGTGCTCAACTCAACCAAGCCGCCCGGTTGGCCCGGGATGCTCGCAGTGATCTGAGGGGAAGACAGGTTGATGAGGGTCATGTTTGGCGGGCCCACTTCAGACGGGGCCAAAGTGGGCTGGCTGCGGGAGCGGGCCAGCTTTTTGCTTTTTCTTGGCTGAAGACGAGAGATGGGCCTCTTCTTGCCGTGAACAGAGGCGAGCATGGTCGGGGAGGAAGAGAGGGAGGAGGGACTGGACACTATGGCCACGCTGGGTCCCAGCTCGTGCGGCCGACCAGCCTCGGAGACCAGAATCTGTGGCTGGTCGTGGGGCAACCCAATGAGAAGCCCTGAGGTGGTGCTGGGGATTCCCGTCTGGAAGCCCGTCTGTGTGGCTCCTGTGAAGGTGTGGATCTGTGAGGGGTGCGTCATGGTGCCGAGGACTTTGCCACCAGCAGGAAATATCGGCTGGGCTGTGGATAGAGCAGTGTTCAACCCTGTGGTGAGAGTCATGGAGCTCAGCACTGCAGAAGAGGTGGTGTCCATCACTCCTGTGGCGCTAATCTTTTGGGCGACACCATTAGGGACGGTCTGAAGAACGTAGAGAGGTTGGAACTGCTGATTGACCACGATGAGCTTGTCAGGGCCCGATTTGATGACTGCTGGGCTAGACACCTGAGGCTGGGATGGTCCTGGGCCTGGAACTGGACTGGGGCTACCTGCAGCTGATGCTGGGAGGTACTTCTGACCCTGCAAAGGCAGGGAGGGTGAACTTGGCAAACCAGGGGTACCAGAACTCCTGGGAACATCCTGGTTACCTGCAGGTTCAACCACCTGGCCAATGGCAGGACTGGGAATGAACTGCTCAGGGGTCATGTGACCCTCGGTGACCTGTGTCTCCCTGTTTCCCAAAGTTGTAGCATCATGCTGATTCTCTGACGGTGACACGCCTGGCCCGGCTCTTTTCTTGTCCCCACTCTTTTCTGGGTCAGAGGTCAAGCCCAGCATGGTGCGGTCTGAGGTGTCGGAGATGAGACTCCCAGAGGTGTGGTTCTGACTGGTGCTGACAGAAGGGCTGCGTGTGGTCAGGACAGAGAGGTCAGAAGGCAGCTCCAGAGGAAGATATGGCTCCTCCACAGACATGGAGCTATTCACACTGCTCTCCACCACACCTCCGCTCTCAGCACTGGGCAGCTGCTGAGAAAAGTCATCAAACAGAATGTCTTTGGGCCGGTTGACATCCACTCCAACGTAGCCCTCGTCCAGCAGCAGCTCCGAGGAGGACGGCTCAGACTGCTGACCCAGAGCCTGCATCGACATGGAAGGTGTGTTGAGGACAAACTCCATGATGTCTGAGGGCAAAATGTTACCACAGTCGTCACTGTTGTTGTTGTCAGAGTCTGATTTCAGCAGGTCTGTGCTGAGGGACAGCTGGGCCTCGAGAGGATCCTGACCCTGACTCTGCGGCTGGGACTTGACCCCGCCTCCTAGAGGAAGACAGTTTTCCTTCTGGTTCTTTCTGCCTTCTCGCGTGTTGCCGCTCACGGCTCCACCGCTGCTGTCAGCCTCCTTGCTCGAGTCGTGGGAGTCGGGTTTCTCAGTGTGCCTCTCTCTGCCCCGTCTCTTAGGAGTGCTCTTGTGTGGCGTGGAAGAGGAGGTGGCTGTGGTGGTGGTGGTGGTGCTGGTGGTGCAGATGCTGGTATCGCTCTCTGAGCCATCATCAACTCCATCAAGCTGGCCAATACGCTGCTTGCCTAAGGTCCTGTTAAACACAGCAAAGACAATATGTTGGAATATTAGAGACAACAGAAAACAATGAAAATAAGACAGCAATAAGTGCAGGGCGATAAAAGATAAATTTTTCATTTTTTCCACACAGCACCTCATTTACAATTTTATTTTTTCTTACTTTTATTTTCTTAACAAAACAAATACCTAAGAGGATTCAAATCAGTTGAGTTTTATTTTAACAACAAAATTTACTTGGAATCTGGGTTATAGTCCAATTCATCTAATTTCCATAAACCTGTTTTGTATTTGTTGCTTTTTAACACTTTAAATAGCAGCCATTTAACCACTGAAATGCAGGTGATTTCTAGTTTGCAAGCTTTGCAGCTCCTGTAGCTCTCAGGTGGCCCAGAGGCAGCGTCTGATGTGCTACATCCTTTATAGTGAACAGTGGATTGCTTGAGGTCAGGCACTGCACAACTGAACCACTTCCAGAAAACTGAGAGAAAGAATGAACTCCTTTATTAGCACATGCTGACATCTATATTTGATTTCTAAAGAAAACGATGAACTACAGGAGCTGAGGGAAGCAGTGGTGATTCTGAACTGTAACTACCGGAGGTAAAGTGAAACATCTTTCTAAACCATAAATTAAAATGACTTCCTAAAATCTTTCTCTCTTCCGCAAATCATCTCATATATATAAAATAAATAAATGAATGAATGTACTTACAGAGCACTCAGCATGTCTTCTTCAGATTTTCCCTGACTCCTCTGTTGTTGCTGCTCTTCGTCTTTCAGAAAGCGCTGTAGCTGGGATCCCCTTCCCAAACACTGGTCAATCCCTTCTATAGACGGTAGACCCTCACCGGGGTTAATTATAGTTCGGGTGAAGTTGTAGTAGTAAGGGTCTTTAACCCTCTGCTTCATCCCGCTGTCCTCATCCTCTCCACTGTCCCCCGACGAGGACGAGGTGCTCATATCATCTGCTCCATCCACCTGACCCTCTGCTGACTTCTTGCGGCCACCGGTTCTCCTCTTCACCATGGCGCCCGCTCCGTCCCCGCTGCCGTAAAAGGGAAGGTCCTCTTCGCCGTAAGAACGAACCCCGTAGAAAGGCGTGAGGCCAAAAAACATGTTGGAGCGTGCGCGGGCACTGCGTCGAGGGTAGCGCCGCTTGGCCGACCCCGACCCGTCGCTGTCGTCCTCGTGGTGTTTGTCGTCCATGCCTCGATCGTGGTCGTCTTCTGGGCCGTCGCCCTCGTCCTCGGTGCCTTGAGTGAGGAGGCTGTGGTGGTCTCGGATCTCGCTGCGTGAGCGCTCCTTGTGCAAATCGTCGTCCTCTGTCTGAGTCTGGGTGTCGGACTCGGAGCTGTCGCTGCTGCTGGCGGAGGGTGAGGAGAAGAGAGCGGAGCGGGCGGAGCGTCGGGTCCCCTGGCCGGCAGGAGAGACAGTGGAGGTAGTGGTCGTGGGACAGGAGGAAGAAATACCACCGACGGTGCTGGTCCCATTGGGGTCGGTCTTGATATCTGTCTTCAGTGGAGCTACAGCAGGGGGTTTATTTAATCTCTTTTTGTCTCTGGAGGACAATGGAAGCTGGTTCGCTGTCGCTTTGGTGTGAGACTGCGATGAGGTCTTCACTCCTTTCTCTGGAGCCAAAACACCCTGCTGCAGCTGCTGTAAGTTTTCCAGAGTGGAGCTGTTCTTTCTCTCAGGACAGGAGTAATTTTCTCTGCTTTTTGAGGATGACCTGTCCCCTCCCTGGTTGTCGAGCTTCTCCCCCTGAGCCTTCCCGTGAGCTTTGGTGCTGTTTCCGAGCACTGGAGCTCTACTGTTGCTGCTGTTGTGAGAGCTGGGGTTGGTAGCGTGTGTGTTGGAGCTGCCTGCCTTAGTATTATTGTTGAGAAGAGGGATTTTGTTGCTGCTGTTGCTGTTTTGAAGAGTCTTTTCTCTTTCACGGTCTTTGGACACCTCTCTGCTGCCTGCCGTCTTAACTTTGGGGTGTTTGTCTTTGGCGGCTGAGGCTGCAGCTGGGGAGGCCAGGTGCAGGGAGCCTCGCTTGTCGTCTTCTGCTGGTGTCCTTGACGGCCACACAGGCTTCATAGCTGCTGCTGTGGCTGGACCTGATGAGTAATCGTTTGATTTCCGTGAATTGGACTTCTGAAATGAAGACTGCGGGGAGCCAGATTTCCCTACAACAGAGTCCTTATGGAGTGAAGCTGGCATTAAGTTTCCAGTGCCGCTACTACTGTCCTTCCCTGAGCTGGGCTTCTCCTTAGACTGGGTGATGTTAGAGGTGGGCGTGGCCCGGTGACGAGGCAAAAAACCTGCAGAAACGTCCTGCTCTTTGCCTCCGTGTTTCCCTTGCTTGTCCGTCTGCTTGTTGCTGCCGCCTCTCTGCTGACCGGTGTGAACAGTGGTGCCCACAGGAGGGGAGGACTGGCCTGAGCCTGCAGGTGCCAGTCTGGGGCTCTTGCTCTCACCTCCAGCCTGTTTGGACTGACTGCCAGGGTTACTGTCTTTCCCTGAGCCAGAGTCTTTGTTTTTCTCTGTGCTTCTATAACTGGAATCTCTAGACGGAGGTCTGCCCTTGTCAGAGTCTCTGCTAGACGGTCTGTCTTTACCTTGGCCTGAGTCTTTTCCTGTTTCCCTGCTATATTGTCGATGCTTCTCAGAGTCCCTTAGCCCTGCATCTCTTACAGACCTCGCTTTCTCCATATCCTTATAACTGGGATCTCTAGAGGATGACTTGCTTTTATCTGTTTCTCTATTGCTTGCTTGCCTCCCCTTCTCAGGGTCTCTGTTCACTTGTCTCCCCTTCTCTGAATCTCTTGAAGGATCTCTACTTGGAGGTCTTCCTCTCTCAGAATCTTTCAGACCTGAGTCTTTACCCAGTGGCCTCCTCTTTTCTGGCTCTTTGGCTGGTATTTCACCCTTGTCGGAGTCTTTTTGCCCAACATCTCTGGACGATCTGCTCTTGTCAGAATCCTTAGATGCTTGGTCTTGACTCGACACCCTCCCCTTGTCCGCGTCCCTCGACCCTTGCTCTCTGGATGGCTGCTGTCTGTTTCTGTCTGCTGAGAACACTCTCCCCCTTTCGTCGTCTCTCTGGGCTGGACTCTTTGCCAAGTCTTTGCTAAGGTGTTTGGACTTTTCGGGGTCTCTGGCAGGGGAGGGGATGAGGGGAGGGGGTGAGGTAAGGGGTCGTGACACAATCTGAGGCGGGGAGGTCACCCCTCTCTGTCTGTTGGGCTGGTGGGGGGGAGGAGAGAGAGAAGGGGAGCTGTGGCGACGTGAGTCAATATTCCGCATGCCGGGGTTCACCAGGGAGTCTCCTACTGTCACAATCTCATGGCTTTGGGGCTGAGAGGCTCCTCCTACAAAATAAAAGAAATAGAGATTCAGACAGATGATTAAGGATGGTTTATTGTAGTGCTGTCAAAATTAATGTGTGGTTTTTTTTTTTTTAGATTAATTGGGTTTTAAAAAATAACAAAAAACAAAAGTTCTGGGCTGTAGCAGGTTTACTGGTATCACATTAAGCTACTAGCCTTAAGAAATGAATTGGTACCAACTACATTATGATATCCAGAGTTAAGTAAAATTTTGACGAGGGAAAAATGTAATTTATTAAAATTGCAGTAAGGCCGGGACTGCCGAATGTTGAAATTAAGTTCTACAAAGAAATATTATTATTATCTGTAATTTTATATCAAAATTATTTTTTTTTAAAAAAGGTTCTGAATAAATAAAAAAAATCAATGCATATTTATACCTGGAGACGGCATGGGCCTGGGGCCTAGCGAGCGCTGACAAGGGGGGTAACTGGGGTGTCGGTTCCTGGTGTAAACCCTGAGCTTGGGGGTGTTGGCGGGGGAAAGGGTGTCAGAGCGCCTTGGGGATTCAAATGGATCTGGGAAGTCTGGATATGAAAGACACAGACATCTTTAATTGTAATAAAGTAATTACGGTTGGAAGTATGGTACATGCTCAAATACATTGAAACCTGAACTATATAGAGTCACTATGTACAGTTAAATCTGCATTTATTTATCTTATTTATTATATAATCTATATCTATATATATACTGTATTTTTATACAATTCATTCCTGTATATATTGCAATATGATTCACAATTACTGCTTAATGCACTTCTGGTTAGATGCAATCTGCATTTCGTTGCTTTGTACTTGTGACATGTGCAATGACAATAAAGTTGAATCTATTCTAAAAAAAATATATATATATATATATACATAGTGTGACGTCTACCTGCTATGGGAGGTGGGCTGTGTGCTATTGTGCGATTCTCCTCAGGAGCCATGAGGCTCTTCAGGTCAGACTCCACCACTGGAGGGTGACAAACTAGAATCCTACAGGTGTACACACAGCGCTTTCGGGCATCCAGAGTACTCCAGTACACCCTCGAACACCTGCAGAGAAGAGAATTTATTCAGTTCACAATTTCAATTTCCTCCAGCAGATGTACTTAAGAGTTAGAATGGTGGCACTAAAAATAGCAAGAGAAGACTTTCAGATAAATGAAAAGGTAAAAAAAAAGAAAAAAACTCACTGGTATCCAACAGGGAAGAGTTTGCGTTTGCAGTCTGAGAGTTCAGTCAGTATTCCCAAACAATCAATGGTCATGGAGCCTGCAATGATAGCATTTTTATTGTTATTATTATTATTACAACCTTTATTTAGACAGGGAAGGCCAATGAGAGCTCTTTTACGAGGATGCCCTGATTATAATACATTTAAACAGTAAAAACACATCAAAAAATGATATAGCATTGAAAACCAGGAATATATACATATATATATATCAATGTCCAAAATCTAAGACAATATCTAGTCTTATATCAATATAATATTCATATATTTCCCATCCATAGTATTAACATAATGGTTTTCAAGGATCAAATAGTCTTGGGAGTCCCAAGACTATTTGATAGTGCAGCATTGAAGAGATACTGCGGGTAGTTTGAGTAAATTGATGATGGTCAAACGTACCTATCATCATGTGGACATTTTCAGGCTCCAGTCCTGCAAGCCACTTTCTCCTGAGACTGATGCCATCCAGGTCCACCAGGATCCTGCGGGTCACCTCGAACCCAGACACCACCTGGAGAAAAAATACAGAAACATAGAACTTGAACCGGCTTTTAAGGTGGATGCTATCTAAATGTATAAATAAGCTTTCGATTAAAGGACTGCTTGAGCATGGCAAAAATCATAACCAGGATCAAATGTCGTTAGTGCACTTCCACAACCTACTGAAAAAGTACTTAACAAATAATCAACATTTCTTTAAACTATATTTAACTTATTCCAGTCAATAACTGAAAAGGAAAGGACTGCGATGGATTTAACAAATGACAAACAAAAGTGTTACTGTGAAACTTAAAATGGTCCAATAATCATTTTACAGGTGCATCTCAATACATTAGAATATGATGGAAAAGTCAATTTAAAGTAGTTAAAGTCAAATAACCCCAACCAAGTATTGAGTGCATATAGATGGACATACTTTTCAGAGGCCAACATTTCCATATTAAACATTCTTTTTAAAATTGGTCTTTTATAATATTCAATTTTACTGAATTTTAGGTCTTCACTAAATGTAAGCCATAATCATTACAATAAGAATAAATTAAATAGATAAGACATGAAATGTTTCATTCTGTGTGTAATGGTTCTATATAATGTGATATTTCAACTTTTTGAATTGAATTACTGACAAAAATAAACTCTATTATCTGGTAAAATTTGATTGATCAACCAGTCCTAACAGTAAATATTGAGATTTTCTTACTTCTCCCTTGATGAGGTCCCTGTGCTTTGGACAATAGACTTTCTTGTCCTCCAGGAAGACACAGTGGCACTGTCGGGCGCACATGAAGTGGTAGTTGCTGGTGCAAGACGTGAGGCAGCAGCCGACTGTGGCCCCTGGCTTCTGACACTTCTCACAGCGCTGAATAAAAAGTACATTAGGTTTTAAATAACCGTGCAACAAATATATACGAAAAATCACGTGTGGACCTTTGCTGGACAAAGCGTCTTACCAGCTGTTTTCCCCTGAGAACAGCCATGTGAACATTCTTCAGAGAGCCGTCGTCGTCTTCAAACACCTCGGCCGACCACAGGGCGCAGTTCACATGGGTCCACTCGTTCTGACCGATGTATAACAGCCTGCCGCCCTCCTGAAACACACAGCCGAGTTATAAAAGTGAGGTAAACACATTTTTAAGTGTGTTGAAGAGTGTCCAACCTGTTTCCTGACTCACATTAGTGTTCTCGTCTCCATACTTCAGACACAGAACACATTGCCTGTTATCACTGACACCTGGCGGAGGAGGGAGCTCTGGGCTGTCTTCACGATCTGAAGAGAAGAATTTATAAATAAGTGACAAAAATGGTCTGCATGAAAGTTTTCGTACATACAGTACAGGCCAAAAGTTTGGACACACCTTCTCATTCAATGCGTTTCCTTTATTTTCATGACTATTGACATTGTAGATTCATCAAAACTATTAATGAACACATGTGGAATTATGTACTTAACAAAAAAGTGTGAAATAACTGAAAACATGTCTTATATTCTAGTAAGCAAAGGGTGGCTACTTTGAGGAATCTAAAATACAAGAGTCAGTTATTTCACACTTTTTTTGTTAAGTACATAATTCCATATGTTTTCATTCATAGTTTTGATGCCTTCAGTGAGAATCTACAATGTAAATAGTCATGAAAATAAAGAAAAACACATTGAATGAGAAGGTGTGTCCAAACTTTTGGCCTGTACTGTATAATTGCAGATTGCCTTACCAGGTAGGAGTGGGGGTGGAGGGGGTAGAGATGGAGGGAGAGGAGGAGGGGAGGCTGGAGAATCCGGTTCCCCGGGGGTCTTGGGCCGAGGAGCTGGGATGATCTTTTTCATGAGGTGGGGGAGCTCAGCGCGGGAAAGCTCCTGTCTCTCCTGCCACTGGGCGTAGTTGTGGTCCAGGGACGGAGGCAGCACAGCGTTCGGGAGAAGCCCACTGCTGGGGGACAAACAGAGACAGGCATTATCAACTGAGGTCCTATCACCACTAACAATAACTGGATAAAGTAAAGGTCTGATTATTTTATTACCAAGACCCTGGTGTAAACAAGAGATAAATCCCAAAGAACTTCAAAATAACTATTAATGCAATATATGTGATTGCGAGGCTGTTTAGGGACATCAGTATGCAAAAATATTCAAATAAACTATTTTAGAATAGGGCAAAGATAACACATTTGTACTGCATGAGAAAAACTGCATGTTTTATGTCCCAAACTGCAAAGTGGAGACTCAACCCAAGTACTAATAGAACACATTTTTATTCACATATCTTGAGGTTTGATTATTAATTATTGATAATTTATAATTATCTATAGGGCTGTTTCCACTACTGGGCAATACCCGGAATGAGGCGGGTCTCACTCGCCGAAACGGCCCTAATTTGAATATGAGCAGTCCGGAGCTAGCTTTTGTCGGGACCTTTTTCGTCCCTGTGGAAGAGCTGGGCCTTTTTTCTCCCCTGAAAAAAGCCTGGTTCCTGATTGGATAGATGGCTAAGCGGGATGTGACCTACTAAGCTAACTTGTAATGGAGACACGCAGAGTGAGCGGACTTTTGAGAGGGTGTGGCCTGAGACTTTCCCAGTGGCCACTTTCCCGCTAGTCAAAACTCGGCTATTATTAGGCACGTTTCCATAGGCACGTTTCCCTCTAAGTGAGTCGCTATGGGTGTGGCCTGGGAGAGAGGATCCGCACAACTTCACCGCAATGTCAAGGTCAAAATTGTCGCTGAATAATCACGTAGGTATTTTCATCACATTCGAACACCGTTGGTTAGCCGCTACAAAAGTACCAGTAAGGGAACAGAGGACGAGGGGAACTAATTAGTGGGCGTAGCCAAAACACTCAGCCGCTTTCCAAAAAGTACTTAAAAAGTACTCAGTGGAAACACGCTAACCCCCCTTTTCAAAAGGTCAGCATGCCATGGTTTGTACAAATGGAAGCCTGATACAGCCTATGAGAGACAGTAATTAAATCTAAGGACTGCAGCCTTGCAAGTTTAGGAGGTTAAAGAAGATGCCTGAGATATGTTTGAAAGCACTGTACGGTGTTTAATCCCTCAAAACAATCATACTTATTATGTGCAATGCTGTGAGGATCTCAGGATTATTTCCCCCGAAGAAGATGTCAAAAAGTCCTCTGGGTAGTTTGTGAGCAGTAATAAATAAACTGCATTTAAGGAACTTTGCCAAGTTAAGTTTTGCCAAGTCAAGCCAGGCTGGGTAATCGGTGTCATGTGAAGTCTCCCACTTAATAAGACAGCAGAGGCATTTAAACAGGCATTTATCCAATGATGTCCACAGGATCCACTGGATGGATCATTGCTTTCCTGGGCTGCAGCACTGATACATAACGCAACAGACCAAACTGACAAGTACACCACAATTAGACCACAAATATGTATCAAAGAGCCTTCAAGTGAAATGTGACACTGTTACGGTTTGCCTCCCACAATGCCTGGAGGACAGGCAGAGTAAATGGTCTGGGAAAGCTGATATCTAGATGTAAGTGAGTGAGTGACTAAGAGAGTTAGTGAATGACTGAGTGAGAGTGTAAATGAAAGTGTGTGTGTTGGACAAATTCCAATATGCAAAGCAGTAAACCATAAGATTCATTTACATTCATTCACTGCCACAAAACAGAGGCTCTGAGCTTTGAGTTACTCTCTGTAATAATGTCAAATGTCAGTGCCTGTCATCTCTGTAAACGGCATCAATTATTCAATATGATCACTTCATTATTAATCGTTTATGTAAAGACCTGTGCACTAATCAATAGTGCTGCTGTCCTCCATGAATAAGTGTAAGGTAACTGCTCACTTTCGTTGATCCTGTATCCTGACAGCACATAAAAATATGCACTCAATGGCCACTTCATTAGGTCAAAGTGAGCATCAGAATGAGGAAGAAAGGTGATTTAAGTGACTTTGAACATAAATGTAAATTTTATTTTATTTCTTAAACTCTTCTTATTCAGCGTATAGTACTCCTGTAGTGATTACAGATGGCTCTTAAAGTTATGTATTTACTTGATTCCTGTGGTCTAAGGCTTATACCACCAGGTTGAATGCACTATAAGTCACTTTGGACAAAAGCTAAATGACATGTAATGTAATGTAAAAATGTTGCTGGTGCCAGATGGGTTGAGTATGATGAGTATTCCACAAACTGCTGATCTACTGGGATTTCACACACAACCATCTCTAGGGTTTACAGAATAATGGTCCGAAAAAGAGAAAATATCCAGTGAGCCAAAATGACTTGTTGATGCAAGAGGTAAGAGGAGAACGGCCAGACTGGTTGGAGATGATAGAAAGGAAACAGTAACTCAAATAACCACTCGTTACAACCAAAGTATGCAGAAGACTATCTCTGGACACACAACACGTCTAACCTTTAAGCAGATGGGCTCCAGCAGCCACCACTTCATTAGAAACACACTTCACCTAATAAAGTGGCTGGTGAGTGTAGATACTGACTTTATCTATTTAGATAGAGATATTTAATAATCACATCAATCAGTGTTATTCTGAGTGTATGGGCCTCCTGTCATCTATTAGTGTCTTACATTCACCACTAAGTTGTCCAGTGGGCTCATTAAATCTGTGGAATCTATTTCATTACTGCAGCTTTAGATCTTAACTGGTGCCTTTAAAGAAAACTACTTCATTGATCAACTCTCTCAGTCGCTAATTTATTAAGTTTTAAAAGAGTCTCTTTTGGTTTTTGATGTTATGCCCAAGAAATCGTTTTAGTTCCCGGAACTGAACATCACAGAGAATTATAGATTTCCTTAAACACTAAGATAAAATGATGCTCATATGAAACTCTGATCTTCCCCCTTGGCTGTTACTGTATATCCACTCATTTTACTCGAAGGTTGTTGTTACAGTCAGCCCACACATTTTGTAAATATTAGTTCACTGCTTTCTGGTTTTCCTCCTGTATACAGATGATGGCACAGCTCGTCCCAGTGAAACCACATCTTACTCCTCATTTCAATAATTATAGACCTACTGTACAGTCCTTGAAAACTGCAGTTCTTCACCAAACTCTTTGGACTGGTTTCACATTACAGGAGTATTACATTTGAATGTTCTTCTCTGTAATTACAAACATAACTTGCGCTACAAGTTTGGAAATAACTGAATAACTATTGTGAAGCACTTCGAGTACTTCACAATACTATTAAGATTAAAAGCAATGCTTGTTTCTGGGTGTAACCTAAATATTGACTTCAGACCTCATATTAGCTCATATTAACTTCTTGTCCTGTAGTTTTGCCTGTAAGGACAAACCCTTTAATTTACAAGCAAATTGTTATTCAAACCGCCACAGCAAGTAAAAAAATCTTTTGACAGAATAGTTCAGTTTTATTTAAGCTGGGTCGTATGAGTACGAAGGAGTGCTGTCATGGAGGCTAAGCAATCTACTGCTGTGGACGGGGGCAGCAGCAAAATGTATTATAGTTATGTAAAGAAAAAGCCTAGCTAAAAGAAAATCAATAACAGTTTCACTGAACACTGTATGTGGACTATTTTCACCACTTAACCTTGCCGTCAGACAACCCTGCTTCAATTGTTCAAACTGAAGCTGTTATCTAAGTTCTCTTCGAAGCCACAAGACTTAATTGACAAAAACAGTATTTTTTTCTGATTCCGGTGAATCAGAATGAATCCTTTAAAACTCCAAAGTCACCCAATAACACAAACGAAACCAAACGATCGAGGAAGAAGCAGACCAGCAACATGTTCTGCAAAGTAAAAAATACTGTTTCTGTCAATGGAGCCTGGTGGCTTTAAAGAGAGCAAAGGTGGATGTAATGGCTTCAGTTACCTGTTGGAAAGGGCTATCTGACAGCAAGGTAAAGCAGTAGAAAATAGTCTAAATAAAGCATACACTTAAACAGTGTGAGTTTGCTTTTAAGGTGGCTTAATACTCCTGCCTGCTTCTCCAAACTGCAGGGGTTCTGACTGTCATCTACTGGAGGTAATACACTATATATGGACACATTCCTCATACAACCCTATTTTAAAAAATCTGTTTAATGTAAAAAAACATCACATAATTACCTCATGACACTGTAAAAGTGATTTATAACCAACTTGCTCAGAACAGTTGGACACTGTACACTGGACAATACGTAATGGGATGTACGGAGTGATGGATACTCACTTGGCAGAGACTTTTTGCCTCTCCCAGAGCCTGGACTCTTTCACTTTGAACCACGGGAAGATTCTATCCATTTGCTGAAACAGGAAAAAAATGTGATGAAGTTTGCATATCAGCCGACTAAAGCACTTGCACAGACCCGCATTTGGAGCAAGACGGTGGTCAGTGTTGCTCAAGTTAACTGTTTCCACAGAATGACAAAGATTCCAGATATGATGTGACCCAAATCACAAAATGAAGATAATATATTTTGGAATACATTTTGGAATTTCAGTTCTTACCCGAATGAAGAAAGACTTGACCATGCTGTTGGCTTTCCTGCTCTCGGGCTGTCCACCATCACCGTTGATGGCCGTCTGAATGATTCGTGCGATGTCATCACTGAACTCCAGCTGGGAGAGAAATGAGGAACAGACACACGCATGCAGAGAGTGATTGTTAAAACAGTGAAGTAATGATGAACAATGTGGAAAGGTCATAGTTGCCGTAGCTGTCTAAGTTAATTCACCATTATACAGCACAGACAGAAAGACACATACTGTGTTGCTATTACATAAATGCTTTAAAAGCTGATTATTTTCAACACAGACTGCTTTTGTGACGGTATCTGAACTCTTATTATTCCAACCCTGTGTAAAACAAGCAGATATTCTCATAATCAGAGAATGTTTTCCCAGTTCGCTTGCATAGATGCTTCCCATCCTCAAATAAATCAAGAGTTTTCCCCTCCATTAGCTGCAGCACCTAAGCTGTTTTGGGCACCACTTAAGCCAAATTAAAGTAAAATCAATGAGTCAACATGAACTTTTTATAGATCTAATGGTTGTAGTTGGTCCCCAGTGGACTTCTTTTGCAGGTTTTGTGTTTTGTTTGCTTATTATCTGCTCTAGCTTTTCCATTTTCTGTACACAGATATGGTGTTAATTAGGGTTCAAAATTATGTGAAATTGTATATTTTTAATTGAAAATGCAAAAATGTTCTTGTAGTAGGACCAAATACGTGTGCCTAGGTGTCTAAAAGGGAAAAACTGAAAAACTGGAAATGTAGAGTAGTTATACACACACATTACATAATTTGACTAAAATATAAAGGAAGACACATTTCATATGGTCTCTTGAAACCGCCCCAGGTCCAGTTTGTCAGAACAGCAGACACAGCTCGAAAGATATGACTTACCACTGAGTTGTAGCGGCCTTGATCCATCTTTTTCTCAACAGACTCCAGGTCTGGAGGGGAGTCACTGGGAGGTGTGGGAGTGACTTCTGTCAGCACCGGAGGATCCGGGCCCTCTGGGGAACGACGGGATGGAAGACTCTCCTCTGTCTCTGGGTTCAGCTCCGGAGGCTTCACCGCCTGTCCCAAAGCCAGAGAGTTACACACTGAGCAAACATCTCACCAGTATGTTAATTTAGCTGTGGTTGCTGCCTCAGCTGTTTGTAACTGAATATGTCTGTGTATCCATCAGTGTTTACTGTATATCTGGGAGTGCATAATAACGCCAAGCACACCACGACTAACAGAATGAGTGAAAATCAAACTGTACTATACTTTCAAACACAGCGATTTGTGCGAAGAAGAAGAAGAAGAAGAAGAAGAAGAAGAAGAAGAAGGAGGAGGAAGAAGAAGAAGAAGAAAAAGGAGGAGGAAGAAGAAGAAGGAGGAGGAGGAGGAGGAGGAGGAGGAGGAAGAAGAAGAAGAAGCAGGAGGAGGAGGAGGAAGAAGAAGAAGAAGGAGGAAGAAGAAGAAGAAGAAGAAGAAGGAGGAGGAGGAGGAGGAAGAAGAAGAAGAAGGAGAAGAAGGAGGAGGAGGAAGAAGAAGAAGAAGAAAAGGAGGAGGAGGAAGAAGAAGAAGAAGAAAAGGAGGAGGAGGAAGAAGAATGCATAATAACGTCAAGCACACCACGACTAACAGAATGAGTGAAAATCAAACTGTACTATACTTTCAAACACAGCGATTTGTGCGAAGAAGAAAAAGAAGAAGAAGAAGAAGGAGGAGGAAGAAGAAGAAGAAGAAAAAGGAGGAGGAGGAAGAAGAAGAAGAAGAAGAATGCATAGACTTCAGAAGAAGAAGAAGAAGAAGAAGAAATAGAAGAAGAAGAGTGTTTATCTAACCTGTCTGTAGCGTAACAGGTGTGAGGATGTGCGTGAGTTGAGCAGTGCAGTGAGGACGTGGCGAACACATCCCTGAAGCTCCCTCTCCAACGCCGTCCTCCACTCAGCTGGATGGCGTTCGGTACATTTGGTACACGTGTAGGCAACGCTCTCTGGCAGCTTTGATAGCAGCTCGTACATTTCATCTGGGGGAGGGCGAAAGATGACAGGTCATTACTACTCCCATTATTAGGTCTTTCAGCATCTCATCAGCATGACAGCGCTCGCAGGACGGCCTGTCAGTCAGCTGCACAGACACTGACAACTGACAAGACAAATGAAGTGCAACAAGTGCTGCTGAATACTAAACGCAGCACTCTGCGTGTGAAGTCACACAGTGAACCTGTGCTTTAATACCTGTCAGATTCTCACACTTGGCATGAACCCAATGGTTGCAACGGCCACACTCCATCATCTTGCTATCGTAGTCGTCGTCGTCATAGCACTTATCGCACAGTGGGCAGAAGTTTCCTGGGAGAGATGATGGCAACAGGTACAGTCAAATGTTACTCAAATACTTTCCTTTTAATGGCTGTTACCTTCTTCAACTTACTGATTCTTGTGCATCTTTAGAGACATTTTTAGCTTTTTGGTTTTTCAACAATTTCAGCTGTGTTAATTCGTATACCATAGAGTTCATAAATGGTGTGAGGTTTTTTGTTAGTTTTTTTAAACTCTGCTCCAATAATAAGTCAATAATTAACTGTATAGTCAAAATGCAGACACAAAAAATGTCACATCAGCATTAAATCATGCATTCAATAATAACAGTGCACAATGTAGAGCCCTGGGGTTAAAATAATGAATATAAAATAAATATTAGCTAGTTAAGAGCAGTTTAACGAAATTAAACTCAGTGAAAGTAGAAAATATTTTTTTTGCCCTCTATTGTGGGCAAAAAGTGGGAGTTTGCACAAGAAATAAAAATGCATCATTACATTTTTGTGTTTTTTTTTCTTGTTTCTATTAAAAGCAAAAGTGACATTATGTAAAGAAAACCTGGTATTTATGGGGTTAAAATTCTGAAATTATTTATCAAGGGTTAGGAAAACCTGCTCCTTTAATCTCAGAAAGAATACTAGTGGTGGTTATGTACTGACTCCATAACAGTGAACAGCATTTGGGGATCCACACGCTCGTCACTAACCTTTAGCAAAGAGTTTGGCACAGTCATGACACATGGAGAAGTCATGTGACCACTGGGCATCCCAGGACTTCCCGGGTTTAGTGGCTCCACAACTCTTACAACGCACACACTTGGTGCACACCTGAAAAGAAAGAACACATACGGTAAATAATGTGGCGACTACATGTCAGAAACTTGCCAGCAGTTGTGTAAAGAGCAGGAATGGTGTGAAAGTGACACTGTCAGAGGAGTAAAATGTTTTCACAGAGGGTCCCATAAATGTCAGTAGCACTGTTGTGAGAGGCTGGAAAAAAAATGTGTGAACAAAAGGAGAGGTAAGAGAAAAATGTGAGAGCATAATGCTAAAGTTTGGTCAGACACTGGTGAAACTGTTACAGTTACATAAAGGTGAGAGGGCAGAGAGGAGTCTGAAGGAAGAGAAGTGTGGATCCATACCCAGACTCTCTTCTTCTTGGTGGGTCTAGTCGGGTGGTTGGGACCCAGGCACTCCGGGTGATAGCTGTTACGGCACTTATCGCACTCTAGCAGCTGCTGCTATGGTGACAGAGGCCAAAAGTGAGAGGAGATTATTTAAATATCAAAGGAGGCGACATAAAAATGTTCATGCACAACAAACAACTCAGTTCTGATCACAGCAAATTAGATGCAACTATGTCGCCTGCTTCTGACCTGCAATGGTAGTATTCACCTTGGTCAATCAGCTTTGTTTTGAAATGAATAATTAACAAGTCTGATCTCAAATGAGGATCAGTGCATCTAAAATTTTATGCGGAGATTTAACTACAGTGCTAGCCTCAGTTTATTGAGGGACTCACTCATAGTGTGTTTCATGGATCTCCCGTGGACCATGGAAGATCATTATCAAAGGCTTTACGATGCAGCTATAGTGTGAGCGGTACAGAGCTTGGCAGGTTTTGTAGACAGCTACTTAAACGGTAACTGCAGACAAGTTGTTCTTGTGGCTACGGGTCAACACAACTAGCTTTACAACAGACATAGCATTTTCTTTCCATTTGCAAACCAAGAGTCATACATACATATGAAAAACTAGAATTTTGCATGCCTCTGCCAACCAGTCAAGTTGCATTTTACGTTCATGTCTGTCCAGATTCAAATAATATATGCACAGAAGACTTTGATGGCGTTTAATAAATGGTACTAAGTGTATTTTTTAGCTAAACGTAGATGCTTCACACACATATCTTCAACCGGGCTGCAAACAAGACCTATAGAATTACCACAGTTTCAAGGTGGACGCCTGAAATTAATGTCAATTCAGTATCCGTGTGTCCACTTACAAATGGTTTCACACTATTCCACTGATCTACAGGTGGTCGATAACATGCCAAGAAACACAACAATGTGTCAGCAAAGGCAGGAGAGAAGAAGACTGCTAGTGAGTAAACATGGATTTAACAATACAGGCTTCAAACATTTGAGAAAAAGCCAGTTTGTGAATGTTTTTTGAGGAAGCAGATACACTCACAGCATTAGTTAGACATCAGGGACACAGAACATGTCTGAAAATGTTTGGTGAGCAATACTGACTGTCAAGAGAAACCTTTAAACTCCACGGGGCAACTTTAAGCAGGATTTTTAAGATCACCTAGCACAGATTGTGCGGGATATTTTGTATCTGCAGCAGTTTGAAATTCCAGTTAGCTTACCAGGAGCTGAGATTTTAGGCTCTGTAGTATCAGAGAGAGCCAGAGACCTGCTGCTGTCGAGGCAGTTCTTTGGTCACAGATAAAAGCCATCAAAGTAAGAAATGACGAAATGCCCTTTAGGGGGACATTTATTTCTAGTTGCCTCTGCTGCCTGGTGTTTAATGACCAATAACCAACAAATCTATAGAACTTATTAACATGTACCAACAGGACAAAAGAATCCAACAGGTGTTCGATCGTGTTGCCTAGGCCAAATATTTGCAGTTTTTACATAATCCTAAAATGATAAACCTACAAGGCTCACACCATGCACGTTTTACACAGGACTTGAGTTAAATAATAAAAACATGGCAGGGATCCAAGAAGCTGATTAAGTGCTGTCTGCTGGCAAGGCTAGCCTGCTTCTTTCTAGGGAAGATTCTCCAGCCTTAACAAACTGTCACTCAGCACTAAGCTTCTTTTGTGTACAATTTAAAAATGAACAGAACTGTACTGAATGGCTTACTTTTGTTTTCTGGTGCTGGCGTCCACAGGCTTGGCAGAACCTGCATCTTCTGCAACACCAATTCTCAAACTGCTCCTGGAGAGGGCGCTCTGACTCCCCCAGGCAAAAGAGATGGAACGGTTCACAGCATACCTGGCAGAAGACGAACTGTGGATAGAAAGAAACAACAAATAATAAACGTGGGGAGAAAAAGACACTGTTACTTACAGATTTAACCATTGTGTTATGACTTATTATATTTTCGCGCTGCATTTCATACAATTGATCATGTGATTTTAGTTAATCAACTTGAGAAATTGAAAGGTCTCTCTGGAGTAGAGCTTGACTGTTTCTGCTCATATTTGTCAGAATAGTTTATGTTCATTTAGGAAACTTTAGATGACATTGAATATGGTGTTCCTCAAGGAAGTGTTCTAGGTCCTCTTCTTTTCCTCTATACATGCTATCTCTGGGCAAAAAAATGAAAAGTGAAATATAATCATATTAAGTGCCGTCTGTTGGCAAGGCTTGCAGGTTTCTGCACCATAATTTTCAAATATCACTCTTATGCGGGGGCGTTCCCGATGGCACACCTGGTAGAGCGCATACCACAGAGGCCCAGTCCTCGTAAGCGGGCGGCCCGGGTTCCAATCCGGAGCCCTTTCCCGCATGTCTTCCCCTCTGTCTCCCCCTTTCACTCTCAATATCTCTCCTATCAGTAAAGCTACAAAATGCCCAATAAAAATATCTTAAAAAAATATATATATATCACTCTTATGCTGATGACACACAACTATATATCTCTGTTCTGCCAGAGAATTGAGTGGAAAACGTGTAACAAAAAAGAGATCATATTACCCCCTGTATTTGCATCACTGAAATGGCTACCTGTATCTTTATGAAGTCTTTTTAGTTATCTACACAGCTTAATTTAACCTAGCACCTTGATATATCAGCGACTGCCTCTGATTTTATGTTCCATCAAGAACTCTCAGATGTTTCAATGCCGTTTCTTTTAGAAACTTTACTGATATCTGTGTTTTGTTGTGTGGTTGTATGATGATTTTACCTCGACATTTCCACTGCTTGCACATAAGAAGCAGAGCACCCGGGGCGTGAGAGGCACAGAAGTGAGCAGGCTGAGGCCACCAGCCTCCCACACCTTCTCCACATCATGGTC
This sequence comes from Centropristis striata, assembly GCF_030273125.1. NCBI lineage: Eukaryota > Metazoa > Chordata > Actinopteri > Perciformes > Serranidae > Centropristis > Centropristis striata. Next base: position 37,918,134 of record NC_081520.1, on the reverse strand, counting down.
CCTCTTGAAATCCACTCTGATACGATGCACTCCGTCGCAGGGCGCTCTGGACTTCGCCTGGCCCCTAGTCGAGGGAGTGCTTAGCCAGTTTAAAGTACTGCTGCTGGGTGGTTTAGTGCTCAGCGGCTTCTCGTGTTGATCAGGCAAGAGGAGAGTGACAGAGGAAGGTGCATATTAGAAATTATATGTGATCTATACAGTGAGCGTTCAAAGTTTTGATACGAATTATGTGAAAATGAAAAAATAAACAGAAATGGATGAGCTAACACAGGGACTACTTCTTACCTTGTCTTTTGGTCTTTGTTTAGGAGATGGAGGAATAGAGCGAGAAGTTGGCTTCTTCAACTGTTTTGATTCAGCTATGGAAAAAAGACAACCACAACAATCAAATGACAATAGAGTTAAGTATAAACTATACATTTATTATAAATTTAACAGAGGACAAATACGTGCAACCAGTTTTTTACCTGTATCTGAAATGGTTGTAATTGAGCTCTGCTGTTGTGATGAGTGCTGCTGCTGGGGCTTCTTCTTGGGCTCGCTCAGAGGAATCTTGGGTGAAGCATCTTTCTTTGAAGGTGCCTGACTGGTGAGAGGCCGTTGCTGCTGTTGCTGTGATGGTTGATGGGACTGCGTAGACTGGGAGGGGGAGTTCTGGGCTGAGGATGACGGGGAGGAGGAGGATGAGGATGAAGAAGATGATGAAGTGGAAGAGGAGGACGACGAGGACGAGGAAGAAGAGGTTGGTACAGACTGCTGTGGTTTGTGTCCCTTCTTACTGGTGACACTGCTCGTGACCGAGAGCTGTTTGGAATCCGGTGTCGGGGCTGGAGACTGAGTCTGGGGTGTGACTGTGCTGGATGTCTGAGGGGGTTCAACTGGGGCAGGGGAAGATGCAAGGGCTGGAGATGACTGCTTCGACGATGGCTGCTGTCTTGACTTCTCCTCTCCCAACTTGAGCGGAGGAGTCTCGCTCTTTTTGCGGGGAGGCTCCTCCTTTGGTGGTGCAGGAGTGGGTTTAGGGCAAGACTCTGAGATTGGTCCTTTGACCGGATTGAGGCCTTCCTTCTTCTCAGACAACTTGTTCTTTTTCTTGTCTTTCTTGCCCTTGCCTTGCTTCTGAAGAAACATCTTTGAGGGCATCCACTGCAAGTTCTGACACTTCCTCATCCTGTAGACGGTGACAAAATCCAACCTTTAATTTCTTAAAAAATATCACTGAAAAGGAACTTGTTATGCTTAATTATTACAATAATCTATTTTGACAAACAGCTCATTCATCAAGACTCACTTGCAACATTGCTTTTTAATGTTTCGCCCTCCAAATTTAGGCTTGTCGAGACAGTTGGTACAGACACCACAATCTTCTGGAACTTGGCAGCCTGAGCACTGGCCACAGCGTCGTGACCGACGCCCCTTCTTAGGAGGAGCTTCTTGAACGGCCTTTTGCCGTGTCTCCCGTGGCTTTATAGGGGGGGACTGAGGCTCTGCCTCCTCGGAGCCTGCTACTGATGACTTATCTGTAAGAAGAGAGAGATCACAGATAAATCATCATTACTGACACATAGTAGTGCAATATTTACTTGACTCAGCACAGTTTAAGACAATGAAACATTTTTGGCCCGGTCAGAAAAAGCACAGCAAAAAAAACCTCCTTTGTACAGTGTTGCTTAGCAGAATTAAGCATTATAAATGTTCACTATTAGAGAAAACAACAATTCACTGTGAACTTGTGCTCTCATTAATGACTGGATTTCTCTGCTCTTGTGATTAATCGTCATCACCACATGCTGTAGAACTATACTGTAGGACTCATATACAGATGTTCTGGCATTAATAATAAACTCAGACTGTTCTGTAAGTCAATCCCAGTGCGTCACATTGAACCTGTAAACACATCACCCTACCAAATAATGCAAATATCTGTCTGGACCGGAAGGTGCTTACCAAGCCTTCACTCACAGAGCATAATGCTATCTTTTGTGGTTGTCAGGCTGCCAAAACTAAAAAAAATGTAAGCTCCTTATATTTTGAGATATTATGCAGTCACACATCATCTTAACACTAAAATATGACATAAAAGAATAACAGTCTTACATGTATTATAGTGTGTTAACCTGAACAAGGGAACTTGGGTCACTTATCAAGCTATTATTTTCTGTCTATCTGAAAGATGGCGGGATACTTCACCTTCCAAGACTATGTGACTGCACATTTTGCTGTTCCTAATTTTTCTATGTTAAAAAGTGGTCGCCACAAATGGCAACCAAAGACTAAGAAATGGTTGCCAATTTCTCAAAATTGCTAAATTGCTAATGTAAAACTTTGTCGATTCTTATTCAGTATTTAGTTTTAGTAGTTTTTTCCTGCACTGCTATCATTAAAATTGTTAGTATAAGTCACAGCCAGGAGGTTCTAATCTGCATGTAGGTCAAATGAAAGGTAAGATGAGTGTGCCTCACCATCATTCCCCATGGAAGATAGGATCTTCTCTCTCTCCTCCCAGGGCAAGGCACTAAGTGTGGGCATGTCGTCAGGAAACACTGCCCGGTTACGGCCAAGAGCCACAGCTGCACGACGACATACATGCTTGATGCGTGGACCACGGACTGAGGCCTCTGACGAGTCACTCTCTTGACCCTGCTCACCCAGCACACATCCCCACAAAGAGTGAAAGATATTTAAAGAGCATGCTTCATAATGATACAAGCAAATACACAGACAATCACCACAAATATACAGAGCAACAAGCTGACATTTTAGGATGCAGAGGTTAATTTCATTTGTTGTGAATGTTTCACAAAACCAAATAAAATTCACATCACTGCTCAAGGAGGAGGAGGATGATGATGATAATGAGATGGCAGAGGAATAGTGTCAGTACTAGGCTGAGGCTATGATGAGTTCTGCAGGGACAGGGAGTTTTCTTTTCTTGAAAATGTGCAATGATTGCCTATAACCATTTACTGTTTAGTTTAACAGTAGAAGAACAGAGGAGTATATTATGGAAAATACTTTTAAAAGCCCAACCAGTGCAGTGCTGCTTTCTGCATAATGCATGAGGCTAACAGAATTCCCCTTGAGTAACACCCTCAGTGGGACTTTCCTGTTATCAAGTTTCACTTTGAGTACAAACACAGATTTCTATTTATAGCAAATTTTCATAGCATCAAAAGTCAGATTCTTGTGACTATGTGATGAGAATGAGAGAAACAGAGAAGCTTTGTGGAGGAGACACAATAACCATGACTGCACGACACGAACAGAGAAACTGACCTGGCCCTTCGTCTGCTCTGCAGGCTTCAGCTTACTCTTCTTAATCGCGAAGAGTTGGGCTTTGGCCTTCTTCAGTAGTCCCACTACCTGCTTGTCGGTCACAGGCTGTTTCTCTGCTTGTGCCAGCATTGATCCAAGAGAGGAGACAGGGAGCTGTTGTCTGCCTGGCTGCCCTGGAAGGCTTGCTGTCTGCTGGCTAGGAGCATTTTGTTTCTCCTTCTCCTTTTCTCCATCCTCCATCTCTACTCCTTTCTCAGAGGGTCTGCCTTTCTTAGACAGACGTCCTTTAGCAATGGACATGGGAAGAGTGGAATGAGGCCCACGCACCTCTGAGGAAGCAGTGTCAGGAACCATGTCAACTGACGTCGATTTTTTCCTCCCTGGAGCCTTTTTTGGAGCAATAGATAAAAGAGCATCTTCAGAGTCCCTTCCGTCCACAGTAAACAAGCTGGAAGGTGCATTGGGCGAGCCATCTGGTGTAGAAACCTTACTTCTCTTCTCTAAATCCTTCCTGCCTTCCCTCTTATTTTCCTTCTCTTTCTCTCGGTTTTTCTCAGAATCCCTTTCTTTTTCTTTTGGAGCAGGTTCCTGGGGAGCTGACAAGCTTTTGTCTTTAGCTCCTTTCCCAGCTCCTCGCCCTGTGTCCTGGGCACTGGAAGGAAAGAGAGGGAAGAGTGGGGAAGAAGTGGATGATGTAGTTGACAAAGGAGGTGGGTTTCCAGCAGCCCCTCTCCTGCTATCAGGTGTCCCTTGAGGGGCCAGACCCATTGATACTGTGGAGAAGGTGCTGAAAGGAGGAGTTAAGGCACTAGTGGCTAGTGGACTTGCAGAAACCCCTGGCAAAGAACTGGGATTACTACAGGAGACAGAGCCTGGCAGCCCGGATATCTCAGAGGAGCCTTTGCCCATAGATATCGGGCCTCCCATTTGGCTGCTGCGTCTGGTCATTGAGTGAGAAGGAGACCGTGGATGGCCACGTATTGTTCCAGAAGCCAGTCGCCTCCTGCGGCGCGATGTTCTGCTGGAGCTAGAGGACGTCTGGTGTGGCGAGAGAGAGCCGGGGCTGCTCCCTGAAGATGACTGCAGGGTAACAGACTCAAATATCCGAGAGTGGGCTTCGCTGGGTGTGAACCGTGGAGCACGAAGTAACGGGCTGCGCTTCTGGTGTGGTGCATCAAAGCGGGATGAAGAGGGATGTTGGTGGTGGCTGTGTGAGTGAAGTGGGGCAAACAGACGGGTCCCTGTTCCCGCTCCGCTGCCTGGTGCAGGGAACACTACTGGAGCAGCTCCCCCTGCTCCACTAACACCTTGGGGCAACAGCCCCACGTCTTCAGCTGTGAGAGGGGGAGGACGGAAGTTGTCAAATATGGGCTTGCGGATGAGGCCCTCCTTGGCATATTTAGCTGAAGAAAAGTACTGCTGTTCAGGGTGGGACAGGGACGTCCAGCGGAAGGTGGGCTCTCTCAGAATTGATCGGCTTCGTTTGTCTGACATGCCGGTCAGCACTGATGGTCCAGACAGGAATGGAGGCATGGGGTGAGTCATCCAGGGTGACTGCGAGTGGTGTTCACTGATAGCAGCTGTATTGGAGGAAGCTGACTGGGGAGCTTGTGGAGGGGTGAGAAGAGGAGGAGGTGGAGGTGAAGAAGAGGAGGAGGCTGTGGATGAAGCTTGCTGGGAATTTACAAGTGTAGAGGAGGACATTAGCACTCCTGTTGGTGGGCTGATGATAGGTTTTTTAGTCCCGGTCGTGAGAGTCTCTCTCACCCTCTGGCTCTGACTTCCCCGACCGACGCCCTGTCCTCTCCGGCCTCGTCGACTCCTCTCTGCCAACACGTGCTCTGGCTCTGGCTCAGAGGGAGGAGAGGGAGGCCGTGAGCTGTGTAACAGGTTGCCGTCCCTCTCTCCCTGCGAGGATGGAGAGTGATCCTCTGGCTCTGATAGCGCCTGCGTGGCCTCAGAAGCCTGGGAATCACATGATGAGTCATCCAAGCTGGGGCTGCTGGACCTGGAAGACTCTGCAGAGGAGAGCTGGGAGGAATGCTGCGACACAGCACTTGAGTCGCAAGATGCCGCGCTACTGCTAAATCGCCCGTTGGCGGCGTTGTTGGCTGCTGTTGATGGAACAGCAGGGACAGGGGCAGGAGGTGGAGGTGGGGGGAGGGAGTCTACAGGAACAGTGTTGCCAGTGCTAGTAAGAGCAGGTGTAGAGGTGGCCAGTGCAGGAGACGGGGTCGAGGAAGTGGTGGAGGTGGGTTGGACAGATGTGGAGACAGTTGAGGGGGTTGTTTCTAACCGTGCTATCTTCATTTGGGGTGCCGGGGTTCCAAAGCTGCCCTCGTCTTCAATGAAGCGCTTGGGGGTTTTGATGATGCGAAGTGAAACAGTACTGACCACAGGCATGATGAACTGCCTGATGTTCTTCAGTTGGGTCTTCCTGATGCCAGTGTCAATGGCTCCTGTCCCACTACCCCCGATGGCAACAGCTTCTTTCTCCAGCCGCTTCTGTGCTCCTTTCTTAGCACGCTGCAGTAGCTGTTTAGCGATGGTTGCATCAGTGCGTTTAGAAGAGGGGACAATCCTGACAGGCTTTCTATGGCGAGGACTTTTCCTGAGGCCCACTGTCCTGCCTGCCTTGGAGGGAGACGGGGAGGCAGGTGGATTGGAAGAGTCCTGGTTCTCAGCACCATCCACACTCCTCAGGATGGCCTGCTGAGGAGTGTGTGGTTCTGTGCCTCCTCCTCTGACCCTGAAGGCCTTATGTTTCCCTTCCACACATTCAATGGAGGTAGGCAGCTGTGCAGCAGCAGCAGCAGCTGCCGCCTCAGCTTTGAGACGCTCTGCTGAGGGCGGTCGCCCTCGTCTGCGTCTGGGTACACCAGGCAAAGTCTTGAGCCTAGACTTAAGAGGAGCAAGTTTCGTTGCTCTCAGCCTCTTCAGGTTGGTATCTTTGGATTCACCCCTTCCACCTTTGGGAAGCTTTGCCTCTGTGTCATGTGGCTGAGCAGAGCCCAGTGGCGTCCTCTTGGCGCCCTTTCTGTCCTTGTCCTCCTCTGTGTCCATGCCCAACTCAGACCCAGATTGCCTATTGTCCTCCCCTGCTGCATGGCTGCCTGTACTCCAAGCTTTCTTGCTGCTTGAAGACGGAGGTCGACCTCTTCTCTTTTCCCCGGTGCCAGGTGGCCTCCCAGGCAGCCTTTTCACCTTCTCAGCTGGTCTTTCAGGGCCCTCAGGTTTGGCCTGTGTGGGGGAGGGAAGGGAGGAAGGGGATGCAGCAGCTTTCTGGGCAGTCAGGGCCCGTGGGGGACGGCCTCTAGGCTTCTTCTCCTGTATGGGTGTGCCTGCTGATAAACCATAGAACAACACAGAGGTAATTTAGTTAGAATGGAAGACATAGGCATTTCAAGAAAACAGTAAGATCCCTGATAGAGAAGCAGAGAGTTACTTCAAAGTAACTTTACCTGAAGAGGTTGTTGAAGGGCTCTGTATTCTTTTCTGCTCAGCCACCGGTCCAAATCCTACAAACGCTTCTTCCTACAAAAGAAAAAGGAAAAGAAAGCTTAGCAATGTTTTGCAAACATACAATTTTGTAATTGTAGACTACAGGCAAGCAGCAATGTTGGTTAACAGGTCAAATTAACAGCATCCATCATGGCTGACAATTATGCAGTACCATGATGTACTGCATAATTGTCAGTTGGCCTAGATGTGCAACACTTGAGTCTTTTTTGAAGTCAGACTCAGATGAAGACCAGGCTGTAGGCTACAATGATGTCCCCAATCTCACTTTCGTCTGCTGGCTTACTCTGGTGCTCTCATGTTTCTCTGGCTTTTGGGATAACATGCCTGCAGTTGGAGCAGGCTCAAACCACAAAAGACAGTTTGAATTGCAAACAACCAAATCTTATGGGCTGACTAACACATCAGGCTGCGTTCCTGCTCCCTGAGGGAAAAGCAGAATGCTAAGGTGGTTGGTCATACAAAGACAGCTAGAAAGACAGCTGGAGCAAAGACACACAAAAGAATAAGAGGTTGATATTTTATAACCATGTGAGCAGCCTTGTGAGCCTTTAATGCTCATTACACATCAGCTTGTGTCAGCAAGCCTGGCTGGGGGTGGCACCAGAGGAAAGGCAATGCTATTGCACAGAAGGATTTATCCTATGTACAGAGAACCTCTCAGATGGAGCTTATCAGACTCAGATGTACATTTTCAGCCTCAGTTAAAATGTCATCAGTCCCAGCTTTGCCTTTGCTCTTTTAGCTGAATTCCAACAATCTGACATGCTTACACATAAACAAGCATACTGTTGGGTGTTTACACACTTGTTTGGCATGTAACATATTAGAATGTTAATGTTGTTTTTTTTTCTTAAGTGAAGGAAGTGTTTGGCTTGGTGGTAAATTAGGGGTCCTCCACCAATAACCACAATTACCAAGATCTGTACCAAATCTCAATCTCCTCCCATTCATTCATCAAACAATTCTCAACTTTTCGCTTCATGACATCAAAAAGACGAGTCTCATTCTTCCACTGAAAAAAGTTTTCTCTTGAATGTCTTTCTGTGTGAATGTGAAACATGTTATAACTACCTTAGAACAAGTGCACTAAAACATATCAAAGGAAAGCCAACAAATGGCAGCTCTCAGAACACTGTTTTGAGGGACTTTTCTGCTCCTATTTCAGACTAAGTACTCTGTCAACACAAGAGGAACAATGAGAAACGTAAGTGAGAGATTTAAGTATACATTGATTGGTCAAACAAAGCCAATGCAGAATCAGCAACGAAAAACCCCTAGCTGTGTAAACAACAAAAAACACAAATTACAGCTGAACACATTACAAATGGACAGAGGGTGAAGTCCAGGATTTACTTAACATATGCGATTGGGATAATACAACAAAAAATTTTTACTTGTCAAAGCGAAAAGCTAGTGGGTTTCTTTTAGGAACTTATATTTATCTGGGAAGCTCCCCTGTGGGCAGCTCCTCTCAGGGAGTCCCCAGAACTGTTTGGTCCAAAAAAAAGCCTCAAGACCCATCAGCCATCTGTCAGGCACACGGCCTAATGATATGTCAACAAGCATATGCAATTAAACAGACTGTAATCAAGGAAGTGCAATGTTCTTGCACAACAACAAAAACAGAAACAAATGTAAGCAAAGACATAAAAAGTTGCACTTGATGTCACTCATTGTGATTTCATTTTGATAGTGGTGGTCCAGGACATGATGGATGCAACTGTAAATGCGTGATGTGGACAGACTGTACATCAATACTTCGTCTCATGCCACAGTAAAGCCTTGAGATGTGCCACAGAGAAATCACTAGAGGATGATTAACATCTTCAGGATCCTGATCTGTGCCACTACTTCTTGCAATCAGTGTGTGTGTTTAAGAGTGGAGGTGAGTATGTCATTTCATCATGTTTATTTATAGCAGCGTGTGGGGATGCAGTTGAGGTCTCGTTGGCCCAGTTTGTAGAGCAGCTGCTATCCACGTAGTCCACGCTGGTGTATGCACATGAAAACTGATTTTCACCAGCTCAGAGTTACACACGTTGCAACGTGAATAATTGATACCTAAATGTGGCTAAAACATGCACACTGTGGAATCTAATTGAAAAATATTAAAGCACTAATGTGCGCTACATAACTGTCCCTTTCATCTGTTCTGCATATAAACAAACAACAATAACAGACAGTGAATACTGCTGTTTATCCTGGCAGGCAATAATGATCAGATCATCCTCCATTCCTCATCTCCTCACGCTTCTCTCTCCTCACTGTAATACCAGCATCCTCTCCTCTCCTCTCTGAGTAAGCTGCTGCTTCTGGTTGGTGTCGTTGCAGAGCAGAGGGGGGCGGAGTACCAATGGCCAGCTCTGACTCGCTGTGATAGTGCGAGTGGCAGTCAATGACATCACAACATGCACAGAGGGGACGGTACATGTTCATGTACACGCACGCTCGCACATGCGGACATGTAGCTGATTCCGTAAGCCTCACATACACACGGTTAGAGAAAAACAAAAAGAACACGCCCCCTGCGCGTGAACTGCACAGCAAGAAGTAAACAAGCTGAACATAGGAGTGAGGATGCGGGGGAGGGGAGCACAGGCGAGGCAGGCAAGCAAACATGAGTGAGGAAAGGAGGAGGGCTGTGGGAGGAGGGTGAAAAAAGAAAAGAGACAAGGAAGCAGCATCTTGACCACATGCACCATCAACAACAGAGGGAGCGCAGTCGTCTCCTGGGAGCACTGAGGATGAAAGGGGTTTGAGGTTTCAACATGCTCATGCAGAAGCTTGCCAAATCCCTACCTAAACAGGCCTCCCACACACGACAAGCCTCCCCTTTCCTCCCCCTTAGTCCTGGTCTTTGCCATGCTCCCAAACACATATTCAGTCACTCACTTATTGCTCGCTCGCTCGCTTCCCGCCCACCGGCTGCTGAGCACAGAGCAGCAGCGTGTGAAACACAAGGCTCACCATGAGCTCAATAGTAGGGCAGGCACAGGGAGGTAACTTCAAGAAGTAAACAAACACTGTAGTAGACTAGCAAGGTAAGGTTCATGTACTACACTGCTGCACAACATGATGCACAGGGTAAAAAGGTTACTGGAAACACCTGCGTTTCTTTCTTGTCTCCTTTTTATTGCACCAGCTAAACAGTGTACAAGAATGTTTTTGAACATTCACTGAACACAACACTGTTCTTCTTCTTGTTGGCTTTTTCTGTTCGTCTAAACCTAAAAGCAGTTTAACTTCCTGTTGGTCTGTTAGATCTCATGTAACTGAGCAATGCATAAATCATTTGATATAAATCACTAAAAGATAGAGAAAGGGAACCTGATCTGAGTCATTGTGGAAGCAACATTATCATTTTCAGGAGGTGCGAGGGACTGTCCCGGAAAGTTCTGAGACGGATGTGAATTTGGTTGAGGTCTGTATATCATTTTGACAGCGTTTCTTCACACTAATAAGCTAACGGGACTTTTTACTGCCTTTCAAGACAACATTTAGAAGAAATCAAACTGGCTATAGGTGGTGGTACCAGTTTTCCAGGCAGGGTATACACCAGAATTTAACCTAGAAAAGGTTTCTTTACTAAACAAGAGACTTTCTGAAACCAATCCTCATTTGACCATTTGGTTATGAAATACCAAACTAAGATTGATTAAGATTAATGTTAACCATCTATGTTTGTCCTCTTTAGGGAGTTTGTGCACACAGCTCCAGCCTGCAGGTGCACATAAAAAGCCCAGAACTTGGTGAAATCGGAGGAGTGAAAACAAACAATATAACGGAAGTGAATAAAAGAACAAGTTAACAACAACCCAGAAAACTGATAGTGATCACCCGGCCATTTCCCGTACCACTAATATATTCACAGGCAGCTCATTTGCAATAGCCATTTAAATTCACTGGCAACATTAAGGAAGTAGAATGATGTTCATATAGCCCTAGCACTAACTTTTTTTTTTTTATAAAGCAAGCTTTTTAAACTTACTTTCATATTATGTTTTTTTTTCAAATTATTTCAAATTTTCAAATGCATTACGCCCAGGCCACACTGCAGAAACATGAATTGGTTTTTTTTCTCATGTCTGTTATATTTCTAAAAGTGCAATGTTTCTGGTAGTGTCAATATGAATATTAAAAGATCATTATCATTGTCTATTTTTGCATCAGACCGCACAGTCATAAAGTCATAGTTTCTTTATTACTTATGATTCACCTGTCATGCTGTTGCACACAAACTTCTATAAAAAAAACTCTGCAACACTTAAAAGGCATTACTTCTCATAGGTGTTAAAGTGAAATCACTATGATGTTACCAACTGCATGCTGCAAGTGGTATCACACTGATGTGTCAGTATACAGCGAGCTATATCCACTCATACCACTTAACCCACCCATCATTTTTCTGGTAATGATTTGACAACTATGTGTGTGATCATGCACATAGTTCGCACTCTCCATGTTCATGTTTGGATACAACAAAGGAACAGAAACAGATTAAATTTGTAGTGATCCTATGGCAACAATGACAAAGAAAACAAAATCTCCCCCCAAAAAATGTTCTTTTGGTCTTACGGATATAAAAGACAAAGAAAGATAGAAAGTGATGTGACAAATGTTTTGAGTTGCAAACCGCAGTTATGTGACACGTGCCTCTCCCACACCCAAACTGCCCCACACGCCCCGTGCACCCTTATCAACTGCAACATATAATGAGTGCAACTTTTAAATAAGCTCAAATCAATATCACAAGCAATCCTTAGTTATTTACGCAGGTATAAGAGCCCCTGTGGCTTTGCAATAGGCACAATAAATGTGATCGCAACGAACATCAAAGTCCTACAAAAAGAAATAAGATGAGTTTAAAGTCAGAAGTTACCCAATTTGAGTCAGGAGAAAAGTATGAGGAGGAAAGGGAGGACAAGGATGTGACTCAGACTGAGGGATGGGATGTCTAAAAGATGTGTTCAATTTTCAGGTTGGGACCTCGTCAGTCAGCTTGATGTTTGAGAACAGAAATCCTTCCTCCCTACTAGTCTAAAAAACAACATTTTCTTGACACATTCCAGGAAGCTTTCCTCTTGGATTTACTGTACAGACATGATGCCTCATCCCTTCCTGGAATGTAAATTGATGATGAGCTCATACTTCTATATGCCCCTCTGGTGACACATCTCTTTGAAAGACCACAGAGGAATTTCAGGAATCACTCTAACAGATACTATGAAGTATATATACAGCAGCAAATATGAGTAATACCAAAGGGTATTTAAGTCTAAGATTCAGTTTTAGTCACTGATAAAAACACCTTGCTTCCTCCAGCAAAGTGAATTACACAGTGGCAGTGCTTCGTGACCCCTGTCAGCCCCGACCAAAAGGTGGACATTTGTTTTTCCAAGTGTCCCAACACTGAGTCCAACTGTTTAGCATTTGCTCGACAGCACACACACACCAAAACAAACACTTTGCAGGGCAAGATGACTCCTTTTCCTACACCTCGCACGTAGGGAGACGAGGACAGTCAACGGACAAAGACAAACAGACTGATTGGCACGTGTGCAACTGCGCATGGTATCTCACTTGCTCACACACACATGCACACTAACACCCACACAGGCTGGGAGGCATCCATAGACACACACCCCCTTCTACCCACCCAAGCAGGCAGCCTGAATTGAAGTTCTAATCAAAATAAAGACAAAGACAACACGCCTACTCCTGAGTGCAATAAGGGACATAGACATAAAGTCTGAGGGAAACCCCAATCCCTATTACCCCTACCACCACACACACACCCCCACACACACACACCCACACACACAGAGTAAGAAAGACAACACAATTGCCGCCTTTCTCCCAGTCAGGCAACTCTTAAAGCATTCTGCTGTAGCAGAATAAAGCCATGGATGGGAGGGTCTGTGACTAATTCTCCTCCCAGCGTTGTCCCATTGGGAGGAGGGGGGGGTCGCCCCACACTCTTTGATATCCCTGCCTGTGCTCTTTCAGCCGCCCGCACTTTGTGAGAGCTAGAATAAAAGCAGACACAAAGCTTCCTGCTCCAATCCACACGCTGTCTCGGGGATGGGTAAGCAGGTGGGGGGGGGGGGGGGGGGTCTTCCATTTAAATAGGCCAAACACCTGCTGGACTGAAGCCCCTTCCGCTCAAACACACTATTTCTCTCAAACCAGTGAGGCATAGAGACATTTGGGTTGATACATCTATTCAGCTGCACGTTTGTATGAATGATTAAACATTGGTAATAATATGTGAGTGGAATGGATGCAGCAGAAGGCAAGATATAATGGACCAAGTACAAAAAGGGAAAACGATGCTAAGTCTGATCAGGTGGACAGAAGGGTTGGGGTTGAGGCTGAGGGGGTGATAAGATCACAGATTAAAAAACAAAACAAAAAAAAACTACATGGAATGCACCCTGCACCAAAATAACCAACGGCAATTTGGCCGGATCAAGAAAATGAATTCTCTACACACATACAAAAGCTAACAAATGCCTTCATTTGGACAGCAACAGCCAACAAGCACCCTTTTGAGCCTCCCCAATAGGCTTAGTAATCCATTCCAAAGTGGCAGCTGTCAGAATAAAAGTTGCTCTGCCTCTCAGACGGGGTTGTGTTTGTCTGTAGTGGATTTGGGTCTTTCTGCCTGGATGGAGGAAGGAGGGGTGGCCAAGTGTCCGGCTGGCGCTCTGTTCAGGGTCGCCCTGTGAGCTCAGCAGGCTGCAGTGAGCCTGAACAATCCTGCCCTGGTCTGGCCAGACAGGCAATACACTGCCTCTCAATGAAATCACCATGCTGTGTCCGCAACTTCCATAGGCTTCAGGTTCCATGGGGATTTAATGGTCCAGTCTGTCTCCACACATCCCAAACACTGCTATACTCTCATTCACTGGAGTAAGGAAAGACCCTTAATTACTTAATAAGCCATTGCCTATAAAGATGATGTTTTGCATAACAATGTTTCTGTGGAAAAACTTAAAGTTGTGATGCACAGCACCAATGTACGTATAAAAAATAAAATAAAACAAACTGAGATTTTATTTCCGTCTATACACACACCCCAAAAACAGTTGCTCGAACCAATTGTCAGTCTTATAAAGTAGTAGTGTGCGGGACCTAAAGTATAGCTGCCCCTCTTAGTCAATTAGTCCACTAATCAGTCATAATGGTCTTAGTTCACTAAGATTTATTTAATTGATAAGTCATTTTTTATGTGTTTTTTTCATGCTAAATGACTAATTTCCAAGAAACTTATGAGAATATCTGGTAAACAAGAGTCAAGACTTCAAGTGGTGCTTTTGGATTATTCTTTGTGGAAACCCCATGTTTCACAGATCTGTGAACTAATCAACTAGTCAACTACGTTTTATAATAGCACTACTTAAAAAGCTTTTAAAACCAATTGGAGACAAAAACTGATCAAGTTATTCAAGTTAAGTAATTTGAGTTCCAATAACAAGGCATTGATTAAAAGCTATAATGTACTTCAAAAATCAATAAAATCACCATGGTCTGTCTGCACCATTCATATAATTCAACTTCAATAGGGATGCAATGGTCCAGCTTTGGCCCAGGTCTACACACATCCAAAATACTGCTTTTGTTGTTAATCTAAAAATGACTCCCAATTACCAAAGACATGTGCTGGCAAATATGATATTTTAAATAAAATGCATTTTTCTCCAAAATATCATGAAAGTCAGATGTTAAAAACACATTATGAAGTGTTGAATATTATACAATGTCTGACTGCTACACTATAACGAGAGGGATCTCAAAAGCATGCATTAAAATGTATATTGAGCACTTTTAAATCCAAACTAAGAGTTATTGAGGCCAATTCCACAACATGCACTTGTTTCTCATGATGTGTTTAAGGTCTGTATGTTATGTAAATATGTAACTGTATTCTGTGTTTGCTGCCTCTTGGCCAGGGCTCCCTTGAAAAAGAGGTTCTTAATCTCAATGGGATATTCCCTGGTTAAATAAAGGTTAAATAAAAAAAAAATATACAGATTGACGCACATTTTCAAGTTCAGAGTAGAAAAAAAATATCTAAACGTCAAACTAACATATGCATGCAAATACTGCTGAGCTTCAACCAAATAAGCAGTCTGTGGAGCACTGGAGTTGGTGGTAAACATCCCCACACAGTGTACTCCCACTGCAATGAACGCATGCTGCTCATCATGAAGAAGGAAGATGGTAGTTCGCTAAGGCGAACACACCCCCACATCACACGGTCCGTCAAGAAGGGGCTCGTTGTTATTGTAGCCAGCCCTGCATGCGCACTGTCACTAGCAAGTCTCATTTCTCTGATAAAAATGACGCGAAATCACACACCAAACCCTTCCGATATCCTCCTATTAGCACTTCAACAGGGGAGAGAACAATTTTCAGTATATGGCTGTGTATCCGACTGCATCTCCAAGCATTATTAAACGATATTATTTTGGCACAAGCTCCGTACTGACTGTGTTAGAGAAGAGGAAAACATGTCCACCTCCCATTTTCCTATGCATCAGCAATAGCCCCGATGGCTAGCGTGGCGTAGTGCGTAGCATGGTAGCTGTCCTAGCTTAACATTAAACACCAATGGGAATGATTTAGTTTTGCGTATGAGCGCCGCCAACTTTGGCTACGGTGCTTTAACCCGCTCCGTAGCAGTATGCTAACCGGAGCTAAACACAGCAACCTCCAAGCGAGCAAACCTGCAACTTTACCACCGCTTAGGACAGGATTATAATGGTGTAGTTGTAGCTGTGAGGTGTAGACAGCTAGCCTGCGAGCTAACCAATCAGCTATGTTAGCCAAGCCTCGCTGGGGAGCTTGACACCTCGCTGAAAACAGCCAGCCCTTGAGCTCATGTTGTAAATAATAAGCTATTAAGCAGGCAAAAATGATCTTAATGAAATGTAGGAGTAAGTAGAGTGAATTATGAAAAAGCCCTTTTTTGGGATTCGTTGCAGACAGACGCTACGTTCACGTTAGCTCGTTAAAACCACAACTGTGTACTCTCGCCTCCTTCAAGTTGACATGTCTGTCTTGTTTTCAAACATATTACACGCTACCTTAAAGGTCCCATGCTATTACAACACAGGGGACACGTGGCTGTGATAAATACAGATGTTCAAATCCTATTTTACTGTGAGAAATTAATATTAATGGTAACTTTTGCTGTTGTGATGTACATGAATTAGAAGTCAACATGCCCAGCCTTGAAGGCTTCACATCAAGCTAATGTCAAGTAGCTCACTAGTAATAAGGCTTAGTAGTAGTAGTAAGGGCTTAGTTACACAGTGTACTAAGGTCACTACAGCTACCAGTATATGTGTTATGTGTTTACTGTATTTAATGTTGTAATTAACAAGATAACACCAGGGTTTCTCCAGTGTTTTGGTCGGGCTAGCTTACTAGCGTTAGCATCAGTTCATCCACACTGTGTAGCCACTGAGCTGGAGGAAACTTTCTCTCCAGCAGCACCGTGTGGGACCATAAACCTCATAACCATTTGGTGTTGGTGTTGTGTGTGAGTAAAGTTAACGTTATAACGCGTTAATGTAGAGTTTAAGGCCACACAACCAACTCAAAGTTAACTGATCATCCTGGAAATGACAAGTTTGCTCGCAGCCACTTTAACATGAGGAGGAGGAGATGGTCAGAGTCTGAACCGTAACAAACACCGATCCACAGCTGTCTGACCGGGGCTCTCCGCCGCTCCTGTCCGCTCCTGGGTGCTTACCTCCCCGCTGCTCGACTCACTCGATTCCCCCAAAACATCCCGAAATTTCTGCAGGTTGCTCCCGATAACCGAAGAGACCTGTAGTGCAGCATCAAACCCGGGTCCGAGCCCGGCTGCGTTAGGGTGGGCTCCCGAGACACTCCGCAGAGAGGCAGTGACCCTAACTCGGCCCGCTCTCCTCCCGGTACCGGAGTTGCAGCTCCCTCCGGGCCGAGCGGGGAACCGCCACCGACAGCTGTGCGCCATTTTACACTCTCTGCCTGTCTGCCCTGCGATCAGAGATACCTCGGTGGGCGGAACCCTAACCCAGCACTCCACATAAACAACCTCCACCACAGCGCTCCGCTCTCACTGGCCGACACCGCGTTATTCAGGTTTCGGGGCGGAACGGGAGAAACCCCGACAATGCATTTTCTCAGCGGCCCTATTCAGAGTCTGCATGGCTGAATCCAAATCAGGTTCAGGGGCTTTGCCCGGGAAAGGAGCCTCGCACTTGAATCACAAGGAAGGACAAGACCGTTAGCTGGCTGATGATACCACCTTATTATTAACCCTCTGAAATCTTTGGCTATTATGTGCTTTTAAAAAAAATCTGTTAAAAAGTCTTCACCATGCCATGTTGGTTTCAGTTTGTTCAGCTTTACCTCACCTATATGTCCTGATAATTAATTTTTAACTTTGACTTACTTGATAAAAATGTTGACAAAAAAGAAACAAAAGAAAACATAAAATCTGATCTTGAAAAGAGATATTTCAATAAACACAATTTTAAATGTTGCAAATATGAATACAGGTTGCAAATATTACATATGACAGGTAAAATGAGGATCTAGTTCTATATTTTTATACTAAATATATTTGACATTATCTCCGATTTAAAAAAAATCTGGCATGGAGTTTCAAACCAGAACTTTAGAGGGCAGCTGATGGCTGAAGGCTCGATGTTGCTTAATTTTTATGTCTTCACATCATGAAGAAGTAATGTGCCAGTGGTTTCATGGACTCTAGAGGGTTAAAAGATATATAGCTCTCAGATACCTTTAGCCATTGATTTGATAAATACTTTCTCTATTGCTTGCGGACTTTGCTTGAACTTAAAGAAGTGTGAATTGCTTGCTCTTATAACTATATAATCAGTGGTGGTTCTAGACCAGTTTTACTGTGGGGGCCAAGGAGGGGCCAGTGTTTAATCAGAGGGGCACATTAAAAAACGCCAAAGATGATATTTAAGCATTCAAACCCTTTATTTTAGGTTATTTAAAAATCTAATTTAAGTATATTTGGAATATACAAATACATTGATTGAAACAATTAGACTTACCAACAATAACAACTATTTTTGTACGACAATGACATTTCTCATTTTTGTGCTCAATTACTTTTTTTTTTTTGAAAGTGCAGTACAGTGAGAATTATCTTTTTTATATATATACACAAGCTTTTATTGCACAATTAAACTATAATACAAAGTACAGATTCTGGGTTAATTTTGTGTTCAATGAGATATTGTTTGAACAAAAAATAGGTAAGAATTGTTCCGTCATTCATTGTTATAAATTTATCATTTTATTATTAATTTGACACAGGGGCCACAGCAGGGGCCAAGGGCTTCTTCACAGGGGCAGTGGCCCCTGTAGGCCCCTGTGTAGAACCGCCACTGTATATAATTGCAAATTTTTTGTCAAAATTGTTGTTGTTTTTTGCCTAAATCATCTCCTCATGACGCCGGCCACCTATGGTAAAATCGCCTACATCCTCAGTTGATCAGATCATGATTTTACCCCTTTAAGATCATCACTTCTTTGACAATTTGCCACATTCATAGGCATCAGATAAGAACCCAGCAAAGAAGAGCTAGAGGGAGATTGTTTAGTTAATCAGTGTTTTATTGTTGACACTAATATTGGTAACACTTTACTCTAAGGTGTCTACATAAGAGTGACATGAGCGTGTCATAAACATGACATGGGATGTGTCATGAACATTAATGACACTTTGAAGTAACATTAATGCTCATGATACTTGTCATGTCATGTTTCTGACAGGCTTGTGTGACTCTTATGTAGACACCTTCAAAATAAAGTGTTACCATATCTTGCTTAAGTCACAAAGGCATGTTCAAAAAATTGCCTAAGTCATTTATTTCCATTAAGTTACATAATTTACACACAGTGTTATTACTATGCCAATAGCCATCCTTTGTTACATCCTTTTTGAGTGAAATTATCAATAAATGTCATATGTTACACTTTTGGTGAAGTTTTTTTGTCTTTCCTGCAAAACTTGAAAAAATGATTTAGGCGATTATTTTAACAGGGTGACGATATGTAATATACTTATAAAAGACTCTCTTACTCACTTAGGTATTGTCATTACTAAAGATAAGGAAGCCAGATGCGGTTTAAACTTTATTATCGATAAAACTCAGAAGAAATTGAATCAATGGCAGAGAGATTTGTCATTTAGAGGCAGAATTTTGCTAACCAAAGCTGAGGGACTTTCCTGTCTTACAGATGCTGCTTTATCTCTTGCTGTTAATAAAAAGGTCTCAAAAAGTATTGATAAGATGCTATTTAACTTTGTATGGCGAAACAAAAACGTTACATTAAAAAATCAGTAATCATGAATTCGTATGGTGGTCTTAACTTCTTAGACTTTCACACTGAATAATACATTCAAAATTAATTGGCTAAAACAATTCATTAAAAACCCCTCTTCAATTTGAAACTTCATACCAAACTTTATTTTCTCTAAATAAGGAGGCCTACATTTCCTTTTATTTTATAATTACAATATTGAAAAAATCCCCCTAAAATGATCCAACTTTCACTAACAGATGCTTCTTTCCTTGTCATTAAACTACAAACATAATTTTTTGCTAATGAAAATTTACTAATGAAACCAAACAATATATTAAGTCTATTAAGGAATCTACCAACATGAAAGCTATAGAAAAATATAAAAAGAAATAATTAAGTAATAAACTGTTATCTACAAAAAGAAAATTCAACCACCAAGCACTTGCAGTGCACATTTAAATGAAAGATAATGGGAAAACATTTTTTGTTGTCATTGTGATTTCTTTTATATATATATATATATATATATAATATTATATATTGTTTTCAAAGTGGGGCCCTGACAGGTGCCGGGGCGTCACGGAAACTTTGATATATGTTTTTTAATATTCTGTATGTACAATACGGTATGTTTTTTATATGTAACTTGCAGCAATCTGGAATCAGAATTTCCTTCGGGATTAAAAAAGTTCTGTCTTATCTTATCTTATAAGAGAATACATTGAATGTGATGAATACATAGAAAATATGTTTTCTGTTAATATTGCTGTTGAATAATAAGACAGAAATTACAAGGAATGTTTATAACAGAAATAAGACTGATTATTAAAACATACAAAGGAACATATATTAAGAAGCTGTATGTTTGATTTTTCACATTTGTCATCATAATGTACACATCATTGAAAAAAAAATGCAACGGGGGGGTCCCAGCTCGAGGCTAATGCTATATGGAACCCCTGGCCTATACAATTATAAAAAGATACAATAAAATACCACCTGCTGTTGCAAATATTGCATTAGCAAAGTTAAAATGATATGTAATAAATGAGCAATGCTAAAAGTCCTGATATTAATCAGGAAAATTACATCAATTAGTGTTATAACCATGGACATTTAAAACACTTACAGTGTATATTAAATAGTTCTATGGAAAAGTAAGAACTGCTACTTCTAAAGATGAAGACGACACAATCCAGTAACAAATGTGAAGTTCTTATAATCTGAGTGTTTCTCAATATTTATTAATAGAAAGAGCTAATTGTTAACATAAACATTTATGATGTTTACTAGATGTGCTAGATGTTACAACCAGAAGCAGCTTCATGCACAAAGATGGGAGCTCCTGTGCCCCAAAACAAATGAGTTTGAGCTCGTAACCCTTTATCGGGCAAAGAACTATATTTGGCAACTTCAGGTAATATTTCGAGAAAAAAGTTGCAAATTTACTAGATTAAAGTGGCAAATCTATGAGAAAAAAATGCCCAGATTTATGAGATTTAAAGTGGTGAATGTGGGAGAAAAAAGTTGCCTTTTCCCACTTTTAATCTCTTAAATATGCAACTTTTTTTCTTGTAGATTTGCCACTTTAATCTAGAAAATGTGCAACTTTTTTCTCAAAATATTACCTGAAGTTACCAAATATAGTTCTTTGCCCGATAAAGGGTTAAAGCTATGTGAGAATTCACTACGGTATAAACTGTTTGGAAGTGACTTGGAGACATTCATTCATTATCTTTAACTGCCAGACTATCGCACGGCAGACACATAGAGACAGACAATCACGCTCTCATTCACACCTACGGGCAATATAGAGTCACCAATTAAACCTAAGTGCATGTTTTTGGACTGTGGGAGGAAGCCTGAGTGAGTGTAGTGAGTGTAACAACCTATTGGAATTACCTTATTAATAACCTTAACTGGAAAAAGATCTGGAATTTACCTGCTAGATATATAATCAATAATAAGGTTAAAGAAGTATATTTTAAGATAATTCACAGAATTTGCCCATAGACCAAGACATAGAACCCACGTGACGGGGGAGAACATGCAAACCCCATACAGAAGAGCCGGAGTTGAACCGGCGACCCTCTTGCTGTGAGGAAAGAGTGCTAACCACTACACCTCCGTGTAGCCCTGATATTATTAAAGGAAAATAAAATATTCCGACATTCATATTGTCATTCAGACAACAAACCTTGTTCCAAATTAATGTGGCATTCACAAATATCTGGTAAGTAATCTATATTTATATTCTTTTTGGATCCTATTATGTATGACGATTAAAAACACTAATTTTGCACTAATTTTTATGTTGAAATGGACAGAACTCATATGGATCATATTTCTTAAAGAGAACATAACATCATATATAACGCACATTAGTTTTATTTATTAATCATACTGTACATCCAAAATAAACATTTTATAATCACAATTAAAACAAAAAATATTGCATTATAATTTAACCCATGTAATCATTCAGGTGGTAGATATTCAACATACAGTATGAGGGCATGCCAACAAATACACAGTCTTTCTCGCACATTTTGCCATTTTATACACCCACACAAGATTTTGAATTAAAAACCATTTAATTCCAAAAAAAGCTACTCAAAAACAGGTCATCTTTTTCTGATCTTCTTTCTTTAATATTCTACCCACAGCTCTCTGTATGCCCTAAAGAAACAAACTCATAATTATGTCTCTTAAGAGTATGAAACGGGTCAGATCCTCATTCGTTGACATCAACAGCAAGGCTCTTGGTTTTAGGCACCGATTCTATTGATCATTTGTTTGCCCACATGTTAATACGCTATGCTTGCACACAACAAAAAAATCTGTTCAAATGCTAGATCAGGATACATCAGTTAATCAGGTGAAAGTTAATTTAAAGGATGACAATGATTATTACATACACTGCCAGTCAAACATTATTGAACACCCCATATTGTCCTTTTTTTTTTTGTTCAATGACATGAAATGTGATCACTGAAGACTTTAAAATTAAGCAAAATGATGTGCTGATATGAGTAAATGTTGATATATAGTTAAAGATGCCCTTGACTTGCCCTCACTCTACATTTTCATAAAATAAAAACTATGCATTATAGATAATTATAAAGTGTCTCTGAGGGGCACTTCACAGATTTAACCTGTCAATAGAAGTACGACAGTTGCATTGTGACTTCTGTAGCTCTGACGGGAGCTTTCTAAAATCTGAGACAAATTGGGAACACTTTTACAATGTACAATTTTGAAAATTAGCATCAATTTGAAACTTGCTGTGAGTATACCCAACAATAGTGCCTGTCAATGCAGCGCTCAACAATCACGTTATTTTAGAATGCATTCTATCAAGTTAAACCTCATGATTTTTATGATTAAAACATGGTTTCAAATTAGTTTTATTATTGTAAAGTAACACAGTTTAAATCCTAATGTCAGCCTATTAGTTAGCAAGCTCTCAATTCTAACAAGGTCTTAAATTAAAGGCAGGTGCACCTGGAGATGAGAAGACACTTATGTATAAATGTCACAACACAGAAAAAAGTTCCCACTGTGTTTGTAGGGATGCACCAATCCAATACCGATCAATACTGACCCATATATAGCTGGATTGGGTATCTTGTTTATATGTTTATGTAGTTAATACATTATATACTTTAATTCCTGCTTAAATTTTGGGTATTTGTTGCTGCATTTAAAAGGTTTGCACTTGAACTGTAATTCCTTTTTACTTGTACATTTTTTTTGCCAAGATGCTGGTGCATTAGTTATTACTTTAATATTAAATAATTTATATTTGTTGCATTTTCTTTTTCAAAGTCAGGAAAGTAATGTTTAAGTCATGCCAGATGTTGCCTTACACATAAAAGAAAGATCCCAGTCGCTTCCCTACAGTGAGGCACAACACAGCTCTATCAGATCGTTTCTCTGTGTCGGGAATGTAAAAGTCAGATTGCTTCAGTTTTGTGCTTCAGGTGTCTTATTACAGTGAACAAGATTTTGAACATCTCCAAATAAATATAGATGATTTCCACTTAAACAAAACTCGCACACAGTTAAATTCAGTTTTACCTGTGCCTTGCCTTTAATTGCTATTTTTATTTACAATGTTGCTTGAGATTTAACCAAAAGTGTTGAAATGTAGGGTGTTCAAGAACTTTAAGAGGCAGTGCACAATGGTTTCTTCATGAAGGTGAAACAATTCCATCCATGTTCTGCCTTAAGAGTTCCCAAAAATACTTACCTTGCAGTATAAAATCTGGTTTGGGCCAGCTGGTCAGTCAGGAGTTCATTCAGTACATTCAACAAGTCCTGTTGAAACTGATACTTCTGGCCACAGTTCTGTTGTAATAATAACTAATTAATACACAGTATTCAGGGAGAGAGGACCCAGCGGTTGTACCACCCTACTTATGTTACCATAGGGCATCATGGGAGTCGAACAGCTACTGTGCGGATTGTTATGGATTTTGAAGTTGTCACCAGCCGGTGGGCTACAGTTTGCCTGGACTGTTGTCACAGAGAGAATCCACTGAGCGTGAAGGCTGCATGAAAAGGCTAGTGCAATGTCAGTCCGACCGGAGCAGTCAGAAGAAATCCACAGAGGCAAGCACACCATGGATTAGCCGAGAAGCAGAGGAGCACGCGAGATGTGAGCCGGGAAAGAAAACAGATATGCAGTCATTGTTTGTCACAGCGAGGGATCACAGTTAGCCACTGGGTCCCAGCTGCAGGCTCTCCTGCTTATGCTTATCCAGCCACTGTAAGATCTGCTGCTTGAGCTCCTCGTTTGGCCTGATCTGGTCCATCGTTAGGGGACTGCGGTTGAACGGGTCTGTCTGGTCGCTGCGAGAAAGACATCATTTATAAATGGTTACTTCATTGACTTCTATTGACAATCAGATTGTTTAACAGCAGCACCATATAATACAGTACTGTTTGTTCCACCAGGTCACTTTACTGGTTTATTTGCACTATCTCTGTTTACAGCCGATGACAATAGGCCTATATTAGGCCTTCTGTATTTTTTCTATAATATATATGTTACATACCACTTATATATTTAAATATATTTATTCATTGATGTTCACACTACTACATGCAACAACCTTTTTAACCTATTTAACTTGCTAAAATATATTTTCTCCAATGTGCAAAAATAAAAATGCAAAGTCTGCAAATTTACACAAAGTGTGTAAAAAAACAACACAAAAAATATATATTAATAATAAATGCCAAATAGCAGAAAAGTATATAATGCATATAATATGTATGTACGTGTCATATTTTTTATTATTTATATTCTGTCTTCTATACCTATACACCTATACCTTGAGCTGCTGTGACAACTAAATTTCCCCACTGCGGTATAAATAAAGTCAACTCATATCTTATCTTATCTTTTGCACACCAAGTATTTATGTATACATCTCATTCACAAGTTTAACCCCCTGAAACCCACAACCTGATAGCAGGGTTAAAAAGGCTTTAAAAAATAAATACAATTACACCATTTATCGGAAACTGCTAACACAGAAATGATCATATCAGATTTTTCCGCTTGCGGAAGAGACAAATAATGACAATAATCTCGAGAGAATTCTGTGCTTTGTGGAAAATAACAAACCTGAGGAGGTGCCTTGCTATAGTTGAGCGGTCAACTGTGACATTGGAGGAAGGGAGAAGAACTGGATCGAGCATCAGAGTGGACATGATGGGATCCAAGAACTCATCTGGGGCGTCTGCATACGTCTCCTCTTCCTGCTGCTGTCTGTCTGCATGGGACTAAAACAGAGGCACAATCACTACAAACCTTTTCAATGTTTCATCCTGCATTCACGACAGCAAACACAGATTTAGAAAACTAATGAAATATTATTATTATTATTGTTGTTATAGTCTTATCTGAAGAGCAGTCTCAGAGTCAAATGATACCTTTATTTTATCAGCAATGAGTCCAAAAGCCACAATCATGTCCCCAGGCTTGTTTATCTTCTTCAGTACCCGAACTGTTTGTGAGAAGAGGGTAGGGGAGTACGATCGTCCATCCTTCGGGACTGTAGCACAGAAATTCTCCTCATCACTGCCAAAAACAGAAAAACTTTTTTTTTTTAATTGGAAACTAAAATAGATATAAAAATAAGCAAGGTGCCTCTGTATCTGCTCTTCAGAGGATACTGCAGCAATAAAATAATGAGATAAGACAAGAAAATATATATATATTAAAAAAGAGACTGCTAAATGCTTTTTTACAATTTATTCTACAATTCAACAATGAAGAGTGTTAACAACATACCCCAGATTCAGGTAGATGGTGCAGATGTCAGAAACAAGCTGCTGGGGCTTGAAGTCGAACTCACTGAAGTCCTTGACTTTAAGGGCGCCCATCTTGGGGCCGACCAGGTGCTGCAGGAAGTAATTCAGCATGGAGATGATCCTCTCAGCCAGGAAGGGGTGCACAAAGATCCCCTTGATCTCTGCAGGAATGGGGAAAATGATAAAAAGGAAAACACATATGGGATGGATAAAGTCAAACTGTAAATGGGTGGTTGACGTGAACTCAAATTCAAAGTGAAAAAAAGAATAATTCAAAAATATATGTCAAATGACATACAATTATATTCCCTTATATGTGAATAATTCAAAACTGAATGTGTCCATTTCTAATTCTTCATATATTTAGCATATTATTAACTTTTTGGTGTGGTAGTCCTAAAATGTGTCCACCGGTGTAACAAAATAAATAATGTCATTATTTAATTCAGAGAATGTTGGACAGATAAGATAGATAAGCCCAAGGCATATTAGTTATGAATATTTTTTATCAATTTACATTATTTTCAATGATCAATCAATGTAAATTGATAAAAATATTCAGATCAATACTTAAACTGCGTTGTACCAAAGGACTACCTTAAGACGACCTAGGACAGTTGCACAGGTGGACAAATGTCATTTGTTGAAGAACGATACTCATTGTTTGCAGACGGATTAGATGTAGAAGAATGAACTGCATATTAAAACATTAATTTTAATCAAATATTAACAAATTTTAGTAATATTTGTCACTGGGAACACAAAAATTGAGTGTCACGTCAACCACCCAAATGCATAAATCGATATGAAGAATCAAATCATTTCTGGCTGACCTGAGGTGAGGAAGGCCAGAGTGCCGATGGTCTCGTTGGACATGATGTTGTGGAAGCGTCCCAGCTGTCCAAACATCTGCAGACTTGACTCCTTCTCTCTTCGGGCATCGGGGGCCAGGCCCTCCCACTCCCCTCGATCCCGCTCCAACTGCAGAACCTTGATTTTACTCAGGTACTACAAGGTAAGAAGACAGACTTATTTTCCTATTAACAGCTAAAACAATAAACAAGTTATTAGTCATGAGGATTTAAACTAATTAACATTTTTGGCAAGCAAGTTTATATCCCCATAGTCAACAAAAGCTGTGCCAGATTCCCTCTTTGTGTACACTTGCGCTAATGCAAAGCTAACCTTTATCAACAAATAAAGTGGCAATAGAAAAGTTTATTTTGCGGTAAAACAAGAGTGAACTTCAACATTCAGTTGGCATTCTTTCTACAACCCCCAAGTTAGGATGTTGTCTAAAACATAATTAAACAGAATACAAAAATGTGCTAATCCCTTTAGACTTGTATTAAATTGAAAATGGTACAAAGACAGTATATTTTATGATAAACTTTTATACTACATATAAATATATACTACAATCTGAATTTGATGCTTTCTACAAAGTCGCCCATAAAGTTGGAATACATTTTTTTTTTACCTCTTTACATGAAATGATTGTGACAATGTGATTTATTCTTGACAGATAAAGTGTACAACTTCTCAAAATGTTATTAACAGATCTCTACCAAACAGATCACAATGAAAATTAAACCACAATTAACAGAGGATTGCGTCTGAAAAAACGAAATTATTCCAACGTTATGGGCGACAGCGTCCCAGCCTTTTTTGGAGCACTGAGATCAGGGGTTTCTAAATCAAATAGGGACTCTTTTGGTTGTTGGCAGTTGCCGGGCTCTGAGGAAGGCAGAAAGACATCAAGTGGTGTTTGCAACAGGGCCAAAAATAATACCACTGGGATGTGAAATCTTGAAAAGTTTCCTGTTTCCACTTTAATTGTGAATTAAGTACCACAGCAAATTGAAAAAACAGTCAAACAGAACATAATAGTTCACTTTATACGACTATGTGACTGAAATGCCTTTTTGCCACAAAGTATTTCATGCATTGCTGATCTTACCTGAATAGCCTCATCCAGTAGGAAGATGGCATCGTTCATCAATAAGTTAAGAAACCTGAGGAACAGAGGGGGGTTCATGGCCTCCAGATTCTCAGATGCATAGTGCGCCAAATGCTGAAACAAGAGATATCAAACTTTATGAGGAACATATTGGGATAGATCTTAATAAACTACAGTTTCACAATATATAATCAACTAGTTATAAACCATGCATGCCGGCTTTTGCCCTCATTCACTCTACTGCCTTAATACTTACAGACTGTCGAGCCCTCTGAGGATATTTGTGATTTTGGGCGATGTTAATAAAATTTAATTTAACTGAATTCAGGCTATTGTGGGTCACAAAGGACAGTTTACAAGTCTAATGTAGGGCATTTTCTTTCCTTGCTGCTACTCTTCACAGTTGACAACTATTTGAATGTGATGTGGTGAGACTGAGGAAAAGAAAGGCCTTCTGGAAGAGTTTTTTTTTTACTGCTCATCAAAAATCTGTGTCCGCTATTGATAAAGGTACCCAATTTACATCCACCACAAAATATTACCAACATATTTATATTTTACATATTTACCCAATGTTCTTATGGCTATCTAATACCAACATTGTTGTATAGTAGTACACTTAGACTTATTATTTTGGTTTCAGTAAATGTTAGGTGATATTTTTCTTGAAGAAAGGGACTCAAGGAGTTTGTTTCTAGCTACTGGGGCAGCAAGCAACATGATTGAGACAGGATTAGGTTTTTGAGGATTATCAGATGCACCCAAACAGTCTAACAGCAAACACATGAAGAAAACACCAAACTCAGACAAAATAAGAAATAAACCAGCAAGCCTCTTTATACAAGGCTGTAAAAATCAAACCTTTCATTTTGTAAACAGTTTACTTGGATGAAAAATCTCCAGCTTCTTATTACCTTGATGCACTCTCTGTAGTTCTCTTTGCCCCACATGTACTTGAGGATGGGATACATGGGTCTCCTGTAGTTGAATTTCTGTTCAAACTGATGAGGATCACCTGGGGAAAAAATAAAAATCAAAGATTGCTACCTTCTATTTGTTTTCACTTCATCAAGCTTCTCTCCTTATCTTAACAATGTGTGAGCAGGTGTTCTCACCAAGGTTATAATAGTTTTGGATTTTTCATTAGTTTTAGTTTTAATTTCGTTGTGAATTTTTGTTTTCAAATTTAGTTAGTTTAAGTTAGTTTTTAGAGTGAGTTTTCAAGTTTTAGTTTAGTTTTTATTTTTTGAAAATGCTTAGTTTTAGTTTAGTTTTTATTAGTTTTAGTTTTTTTGTACTGGGCTATATGTTGGGTGCCAGATTCAAAGAGGTCATAATAAATTTTGCCTTTATTTCCTTTGGTTTATCCATCTCAGCCCCAATAAGGTTATTAACTCTTACAGTTCTGGGTGTTTTGAATTTTTGTTTCGAGTGTAGACATCCCAGTCTCAGTAAACATATTTACTAATGTGTTCCTGCATGTTCAAATAAATACACTGAGTTATGAATGAAAAAACGAAAACTAAGGACATTTTCACTATAATTTTAGTTAGTTTTGTAACCACACAATAGAGTTTCAGTTAGTTATAGTTTTTTTAAAAACTCTAGTTTTTATTTTTATTTCAGTTAACGAAAATCTTTTTTCAATTCTAGTTTTCGTTATTTCGTTAGTTTTCGTTAACTATAATAATGTTGGTTCTCACACAATCCAACCTCTTCACCTGACTGTGAAAGGCCCCAAATGATCCCAAGAGTTAGTTTTTCTGAATGTCACTTCAAGTTTTAATCAAAGTCTGCCTTTAAATCAGGTTCTTTTTCATCTTCTTACTTGTAAAAGCACCTGTTAAGCAATATGACTTTGGCTTTATCCAATACATCTCAATGCTGCTTCCATCTACAACTTATGATGAATTAAATACCTGTGAATTCAATGTCTACAAACACAGTGATAAGGGCCTCGGCCAGCTGAGGTGCATGTCTGTAGGAGCAGAAGACTCTCTCCCGCTGGAACACGATTGGCTGAACAGCACCAGGAGCCACCGGCTCCATGTGGGGCATCACCGCCTCTAAGACCTCTGCAAGCTTTGCCCTTAAATGAGGGTTCTTCATCCTGTGGTGCATAGAAGAAAGGAGGAATTAAAGCAAAAATTCCAAGATGGACTGCACCAATCTAGCCCCATGTGGCTTCACAATTCTGCCTTTCAATCAACCGTGATCACTGACATTAAAGATTAAGTCATGTACCTCTCTACGTTACCCATGAAGACAGTGATGAAGTTAAGAATCTGCTCCAGACTTTCTGCAGAAGTCTCCAAAACATCGTCTGCAAATCGTCGCAGGAAGATGAAAAAATCTCCCAAGTTCTCTGCAAAAAACTCTGACAAACAAAAGGCACACGCAAGTGATGACGATCATATAAAGGAATGTTCAGCATGAAAGCATGATTGTGACTAATCACTTTCTTGTATGCACAGCTGCAGTCAAGCATTTTGTAGTAGCAGCTGAATATATTATCCAGAGTTTAAGGTTTAAATTTCAGGTCCAAAAGTATTTCAACTGACATTTTTTATCTTAACCTGAGCCTGAACCCTGCAGCGTTTAACAATAAAATGATGTGAAATATCATTAATTACACGCTGGCAAGGTGTCATAACATCAAGGGAAAAATCCTGTTTCATTTGTGTCACTTATCACTGAATTTGTAACACAACACACCGTTTCACATGCTCCAATTTAGGAGGTAAAATATTAAGAGAATTTACAGTTCAGTTCAGTCGGTTCAGGCTGCCAATAAAAGCTTTGAGGGAAAAGTTTGGTGGGCTTTTTGTTCTACTGTGTTTGTAGTATAGTGGAAGATCTGACCTACCTGGTATATAGCACAGCATAGTATTCTGTAGGGAGGGCAGGGGAAAACTGAGTGCTACATGCTCAGGCCCCTGGTTCCCCATGCCAAGCTGAACCAGCAGAGCAGCGGTGGAAGCTTGGAGGTTAAGGCAGCATTGCAGCATGGCGGGCTGCGTGGTGGCAGCTTTGGTTGACAGGTAAACAATCATCAGACGCTCAAACTGCTCCAGGAGCTGCTCAGACATTGGGTTGCCTGTTCGCTGGGCATCCTGCCACGCCACCTGGAGCCGGTGGAGGGACTGGTTCATCTTCACCATCTGTTCATGGAGTCTGCACATGCATGTGCATGGACACAAAAAAGAACACAGAAGACAATACGGGTTAATGCTGCCATATGATGCAAACATAAGGAACAAACAGCACAGCACGTTTCTGCGGGATCTATTCAAAGATACACTTGTTAACAGATGGAAGATGTGCTGCTGGTGCTTGTTTGGAGGCTTGTACCTGTGGAAGCCGAGATGCATGGTGAGCTGTGTGAGGATGAGGTTTTCAGTCAGTAGGCTGTAGGACTGTGCAGACTCCACCGGCTGCTGAGGGGGCACAGGGATCAGACAGGTTTCCTTGTCGAGACCTTATAAGAGATAAGGAATCATTTAGTCATTGAGTTTAATGTATACTCTTGAAATATTCGGCTATTAAAAAACTGCTTTAAGCATAGTTATATAACGTTAGCCTCATAGCATAATTGCATAATTAATTTTTTAGCCAAATTGTGATATCTGCCAATCTGTCTGCCTTATTGCCTATGTCCTCAACCTATCAGAACACTTGTTAGAGTCCAAAATCACTTTCTGCCTTAGTCATCTCTGTGATTTAGGCATTTTTGCCGCTACATACAAACCAAACTACATTATTTATAAGAGAAAAATTGCCTTAGTCAGGGCATATTCTGCCTAAGTCACTTTTATCTGTTATGAAATCGATGTGTTTAATTTTTTATGCAAACTTGTTCACACTTCTTTTTGAACTTACTGTTACAATATCAATTAAAAATACCAATGGGCTTACTAAAAATTGTGTTATTTCTTGTTTCCCAAAAACGTTCAAATATGACTTAGGCAAATATGCTATGAGGCTAACGATAAGCAAAAGTATTGGTGCAACTAAAAATGAATAGCAAAATGGTAAAAACTAATGGTTTATTAACCTGTTGCGTGCACATTGCGATTGCGCCTCTCTTCTTCGCTCAGCTCTTTGAGGGCGCAGTATGTAGGGTTGAAGGTGAGCAGTTTGGGCGACCGCGGCCTGCAGAAGGGCTGGCACAGCTTCAGCAATGCTGCACCCAAGTTTAAGAAGAATGCATCTGACGCGTACATCTGGAAGAAGATCTCTGGCATCTGATTGGCCCATATCTTGGCCCGGCCGGCGTTTGCCTGCAGACAGCTGCCCAACCACGATAGCAGCAAGTGGCGCGTCTCACCAGTTCGCTGGAGCAAGTTTTTCAAGATCTGGTGCAGCTTGTCATGAAACTGACCCATAAACTGCAACACAAGGAGAATAAAAACATCATTAGCCCTGAGACACTCATACTCACGTAGTAAAGAAAACAGGAAGATCACATTAAAGAGAATCCGTTCACCTGGTGGATGTTGGCCTCCTGGACCTTTGTCTCCTGGGCGCTAGAGCGGGAGGGGTTCAGGAAGTAGCCATGTCCCTCCACCACACCAGGGGTTTTCAACAAGCAGGAGATACTTAGCACTGCTCCCAGAAGGGTTTTCTGGTACTGCAAACCATTAGCTGGGTCTTTGGGTTGAATATGTTCCACCAATACCTAGGGGAAAAAAAGAACAATAGTTGGAAGTATTTTAAAAGCTGGGCACACAAAAAACACAAACAAACATGAAATATTGGGCCATTACTGGGTATCTGATGACTGTATATTATAATGTGTTGCTTAATTAGTAGTGGACAGTGACATTAACAGCTGTTGTGAGTTTGAAAATTTATGACAACATTTGCAAACATCCTTGTGTGTCCCCTGACCTTGGCAATATCTTTCTGGTGGCTTAAATAGAGCAGGACATCTAGGTAAGTGTAGAGGACAGGCTGGCACAGGTCCAAGTCTTTGATGCGTCCCTGGTAGATATCAAACACTGGTACCATCACCTCCTCGAAGGTACGCACCTCCTGGTCGGAGAGCAGGCCAGCAATGACCTCCTCCACAAACTCAACGACCTCCTCTGGCTCTGAAACACAACGGCTTTTTAAGAAACTGAAAAGAGAAATCAGAGAAATTGGACAAATACATGACAACAGAAACAGCCCTGAACCTACGTGCGGATCGGAAACCTTCCAGCAACAGGTCCAGAAGCTGCTCGTAGATGTTCTGGCTGATGTAGATTTCTGGGGTTAGCAGAACCGTCCGTGTGTTGGAGACTGTCAGGTTCTTACAGCGAACAGCAAACGACAGTAACTTCTCTGGTACCTTCGTCACCTAATGCACAGGTAATCAAGTCAATGAATAATGGAAGAGCATGGGTTATTTTTATCTCCCAATTAATTAGTCTTAACAGCCGGTTATCTTTGAAAATGTTGCATTAAGTGCTACAAAAAAAAACCTTGCACCTCTTCTTTGGCTCTCTGGTAACAAGCAAAAAGGTAAGGGATGGCACATTTCTCTCCAGCATCACGGTCAGCAGACAGGTTTACAGCGCTGCATGACGTCATGTAGATGAGGTGGTTTCCTGGCTCAGGTACCAGCAGACGGTTAAACAGCGCCTGGAGGACACAGATCAGCCTGTGTAAAACAGCTGCTTACTGACACATACACTTTCTAAACAACTTAAATAATGAAATCAGTATTCTGCAAATTTCTTCCTCCATCCATCAATCTTCATAATGAATCTAATTGTTTTTGCTGCTTTAAGGCTGCCATTTCATCACCAGTTTTAACAAAAATGTTGTGGTTTATTGAGATAAGAGAAACGCAACATGAGAAGAATAGAGTGATGACATATAAACGCATTGTTTGATTTGATCAGACCTGTTCTATGTTGTCCATGTCCAGCCAGTCCTGTCCATCAAGATCTGCAGCCATCTCCTCCAGGTAAACACAGCGAGGGGGGATCCCATTACCTCCTCTCAGACTGGGGTCACCTAGGGGCGAATAAGGACAGGGTCCTTAAAATAAAGTCTGCTCAAACCATATTACACATAACAACCCATGACGAATAAACCATATCAAGCATGAACACTGGATTAATTGTGGTTTGGAAAGAAATCAGCAGCATAAACATCAACATTAGAATGGATGAGACACAGGAGGATTTAATGTATTTACTCTGGTTTATTTCAGACTGAGGTGGCAGAAGAATTCATTACTATGTGAAAACAGCATTTCCTGATCATCATGACTCATCCTTAGACGGTCTCAGTGGTGGAGAAACCCAGCCGGCTCACAGGGAGACTTAACAGCAGAAATTCACAGTGTGCAAGGTCTTTGTATTGTCTTAAAGGCTGGTGAGTCATTTGTTGCAGTACTTACTGGAAACCTAAAATTTGACTTTCAGGATGCCAATTACCCTCCAAAAATACCACTAAAAACAAAAGAACAGACTATTTAGGTTCATTAAAGACACCTGTCTGTCTGCCTGTCTATTGTCCCATCCAGACTGAGTCAAGTGCTTCAAGGGAAATGGTTTGCTGTTAATGTAAGACGGTCAACTTATCTGACCTGATTCTACAAACCTTTCTCACACCAAGAGCCCTATCTTGCATCGAAGCAGTGCACAGCACAGTGCAACTGTCAATGCTAGTTTCAGATCACTGCAGCTGTCAGTTTCACACCCAGTGTCCTGTGTAAGTAGTGAATGTACATACACTTAATGCGTCCATGGGCAATGCGCTGTGGTCAGGTGCACTGATGGCATATTGAGATCTTGAGGCAGCAGAAAGTGTTAGTACCACTGACCAACAAAACTTGTATGTTAAGTATAGTCATCAGGGGTCTTCAAATAACCATATGATATGATAAACCTATATGACACTTTTTTCTTCACCTTTTAGGTTCTACACCGGAAACTGCCGTAAGGTCACGGGTCCTGGGTCATTGATCAAAGCAGGATATATGACACAATTTGAAAGCTGCAGAAATAATTTTGACAAAGTGTGCAGGGTTTATTGTCGTGCCGCCTTTCTGACTGACAGTGTGAGCGCATCTGGGATGTAAATAAATGACTCACTACCCTTCTTCCAACATGGATAAAACACCAGTTGAAAGTTGCCTGGAGTTGATGGTCAGGAATCTCTATCTGAGGTGAAACTTCATTTATGATACTGATGTATAATTGTTATTTAACCAACCGTAAAATGAGAAGGAGAAAGAGCAAGGAAGGAAAGACAGGTCGAGATGATAAAGAGATAGAGAAATCTAAAGAGAACCAGTGTTGACAAGAGAGGCAGCATTACTTTAGAAAGGAGTTATTCAATGTAATTCACTCTAACTCTGTATCAGTAAAGGGTTTGTGACATCAATGCAGACAGAGCAACAAGCTGTGAGTGACAGCTGTCTTGTATTAATGAGGCAACACACATATTGACCTGGATCTTATGCCCATATGCTTTGGGGTATAACTGACAGATCAAAAGCTGTTTTTTTTCGCCCTCCTTTTACTTACTGTTGTCCAGAGTGATGAGAAATATCCGCTGGATCATGTGATTGACATTGAGCTGTTCACACAGCTCCTGCCGGGACCGGAAGGAGCGGCTGATCTCTGCCACAGAGTCGTCATTGTCATCAACGCTGTCTGACACAGAGTTTTCTGACTCTGATTGGCTCTCTCCTGAGTCCTCCACTGTGATACAAGTTACAGAGGATATGTATTAAACCATGTGGATACACTAAGCCAGATGTTAGTACGACCTACACTTACAAGAAATAAAAAATACTACTCATACGTGAAAGTATGTTATATCTGTCTTTATGTGAATGCAATTTTGATCCCTCATAAGTACTGACTACGCTTCTAAGAGGATTGTAGTAGCTCTGATAACTCTACTCACGTGGTGGTTCAGCACACTGTTCTGGTTTCTGGCCTGATGCAAACTGCTTGGCATCAGCCAGTGAGCCGAAGAGGGCAGCGAAGGGGTTACAGGAGATATTCTGGTTGTTGTTGCCCTGGTCAGTCATCTCATTGGGGCTCAACACTTACTCCATCCAAGATCCCAGCCTTAAAGAATGATGCAGAGAAAGAAAAAAAACTTAGTGGCAGCAAGACAAGGCTCAAAAAATGCCAAAGTAAGGGATTAGTGAGCATGTACTGTATAATTCCACGTACACATGAAATCATCATCCTTTCTTCACATCATTGCTACCTCATGCATACAGTAAAATACAGCTGCACAACTTCAGCACCTTATCGTTAACAGCTTGGTAGTTTTTTTTAATCATTTTTATTCAAATGATCTATCGCTAATCAAGCGATAGATCATTTGAATACAGGACTTTCATTCCCAAATTAGGTTCCTACTTCACATCAAAAAGGCCAATCATGTCATTCTCCTCTTTTTCTATAGACGAGTTGATTAAAATCATTATTATATTGAAAAGGTACAGAAATGTCAGGAGGGCATTTTTCTCTTCTTCTTGAGGTTTTAAGACAGAAAGAAAGTCCATTTGATGTGGCTCTAGGATTTAATTCCTCATTGCCCATTGCCAAGTGTCTACAGTCCAGCTGTCCTCAAAAACCTTAACAGCCATCCCTCTGTCCTCCGTACACTAGTCTTCTTTTAATACCTGCCTCATTTGTGCAATCCTGCCAATATTTCCTGGGTCTGTACCTCCTATTTTCTGCATGTTATAAGGACATCTCAAGGCAGCTCTTGATAATAAACACAATAAACTACTGGACATTTTCTAGTAATGTTCAGATCGCTGTGTCCTAGATTCAACCTGCCCATTATTACATCCTCTTTACGTTTACTGTACCAAATCTACCATATGCTGAATGCCTTCTTGTGTACCTTGGTGTTCTCATCACCAAGGCCTGACCTGGGAGCTGCATTCTGACTCAGTTGTGAGAAAGGCTATGCAGTCTGTTTCATCTTAGACCCTTGAGGAAATTCTATCTGTATCTGTTAGGATACTGGTTATTGTCCACTGCAGCATTGAGAGGATGGGGAACATTACTGCCTGGTACATAAACAGCACTGAGGGACCGCAAGGCCCTGTAAAGCTTGGTTAGTTTGGAAGGATATAGAATAGGTGGTGCTCTAACTTCCCTAAATTATATTTAAAACAGGTGCTGCAAGAATAAGCTAAGGAGAATCATTATGTATCCCATTCCACCCAGGTAACGGCCATTCATGTTAAGGTCAGAAAGGCGGTACCCTTTGAGAGAGTACAACACAAGCAGAGATCTAGTCAGAAAGCAAAACGAGTAAATGCCATAGTGTTAAGTTTGAGTAACGTAGTGCATAGAAGCTTTTTTCCCCCCTCCCTTTATATATTGATTCCCCATCATCCATGTCTATTTTGTCTAAAGGTGTCCAGGAAAGAGATGGGTCTTAAGTCTTTTCTTAAACATTGAGATGGACTCATATCAGATGAAGTTTGGTAACTTGTTCCACCAGCAGGTAGCTATATAGGAGAAAGTCTAGCTTGAGCCTTCAGGCCCTGTAGCAGTACTTTACTTGAGTATTATTTTTTATGCCACTTTCTACTTCTACCCAACTACATCTGAGGTAAATATTGTACATTTTACTCCACTAGTTATATAACAGCCTTAATTACTAGTTGTTTTGCCAATTTAGATTCTTGACACACATTTTACATCAACTAATACATTATTAATTCAATGAATGTGAAGTAACCCAGCAATATATAGAGTATCAGAGTATTTCTAATATTATATTTTTGCTATTTTTTTACTCAAGTACAGGATCTACCGCTGTCATACACATTCATTACTATTTATAGTCGTTGTAAACTCCTTTAAATGCGCAAATTGAAGTAATTGGCAGGATTACATTTGACTGGAATTTTACCTGATACGATTATATGATAAGGACAGCCAGTTCTGTGATCGGCACAGGGCTGGACACGCTAACATCAGTGGCAAAGGAAAGGAACTTAGAAAAACTGCTCTTGACCCTTGGACAATACCAGTCACCCTCTCCATAGCACAACAACAGAGTAGCATGTTCAGTGGCAAATTGCTGTCACTGACCTGCTCAACGGACCGACTGTTTGTACTGTACTGTTCATGCAATGTTCCTGTGTTTGTTCTGTATAACAATAAAATGGATACCTGAATATCCTCCTGGATAAACCAAGTATCTATCTATCTATCTATCTATCTATCTATTGTTAGGAATAATCTGTTATTCTGTCTCTGTTTTCTGTCTCTGTACATGGGGGTCACTATCTGATTGACTAGGTCACTATCTATGCATGCATAATTCACTAACTGTGTGTGTGCCCAACGGTTCAAGAGGGACGCACTTTCTGGAGAGCTCAACCCACATTTTTTATTAAACATTTGTTAAGATATTAAAAAGGGTTCAGGAAAAAATAGAGGGGGTCCAGACTTCATAAACTGATACGCCTTAATCATGTGAATCATTGTAGTTTGAAGCCAGAGACTCTGTAACTGCAAATTTATTGACGTATTGTAAAAAAATTATGTTAAACTGAGAACTTGGGCGTCTCCTGTTCATCATTCCCCATCGAACGATCTGCGCTGAGAAATAGGTGAGAGGATTTACTGTTGAGTCAGATAATTTAATTTAAAAAGGTTTCCTCAATGCATTTCTCAACCCTATCTATCCATCTATCTATCTATCTATCTATCTATCTATCTATCTATCTATCTATCTGTGAATGTGTCAAATGAGATTAACTGACCCTGATGTTTTCCCTTTTGGTTTCCATGCTACGTTTCCTCTGAGGAGCTTAGAAACTTTTCTGATATGACATTCAGAAAAATGAGAATCGATAACACGCCTCCTGCTGCTGACAACAGTGAACATATGGACCGCCTGTTGTTCCCCTTCACCGGACTGTTTGATCGCTTCCTCCTCAGCTGAACGTTACAACGTGTTGTCACGGTTACCCATCACATCAGTTCACCACCTGACAGTTATACTCGTGTAACTTAGTGGAGCTAGCTATCCCACTAGCCACTACTGCGCTATTACAAACGTGTCATGTCACCGGTTAACCCTCTGGAGTCCATCTATTTATTGAAAATACATGTTTTATTTACAGTAATAACTTTCTTTATATATGATATGTAGACAAGCTGAGAAAGCCAGTTGAAAGTTCAATCATAGGAGCTTTCACAGTGTGCCATTCATGCTTCTAGATCATTTATAAAATGTGAATTTTCTTTCTACAATGAGAGCTATTACTATTTTACATGCAAATAGACTTTTGTAGCTTTATCATTTATTATTTTTTCTGCTGTTTTTGTCTGTATAAATGGTAAAAACAAAATGGTACATTCCCATAGACACCTGTGTCTTTTGTTTGTATTTTGGGTTCCTGGCAGCTTTATACTTTATTAATTAAAATAAAATGAAAAATCTGCCTGATAGCAAGTTTGTGTGGAGAAAAAGGAGCCATGCATGTGATGCAAGGACAGACTGAAATATGATGAACACAGAAAGAAATTAATGCATAGGAAGTTGACAAATTTGAACCAAAACTCCTGGACTTCAGAGGTCTAAGCAAATTAACAGCAGCTTTAGCTACTTGTTAGCTAACTAGCTAGCAAGGTTAGCTCGTAGCTGCATCAGGGCTAGTTAGCTAGTTAGCTAGCTTCTAGAGTAGCGAGCTAAGCTGTCATGGGGTCACCACGACTCTATTTCAGCATTTATTCTACAAACTATTACATAGATTTCGCGTTTCGTCAGTCTCAATCAGGTATACAAACGATAAAGAGGGCTGTCGTACCTGTTTGACGGGAAGAAGTGCGTGTTTTTTTGTTATTTAAAAAATTGCTTCTACGAAACCAGTGGCAGTTCCTCAGTAAATTGAAATTGTAAACGTCATCAACACGAGACGAAGCGTCTTCTTTGCTGAGTAACTTTTTACTAAAAATGAAAACATCTTGCTGATAATATCTGCCTCAGCTTCATATTGAAAAAAAATGTATTGTTTGGATTCACTGGTTTCCTGCGAGTAAATATATATATATTA
The DNA here is from genome assembly GCF_030273125.1 of Centropristis striata. Classification (NCBI taxonomy): domain Eukaryota; kingdom Metazoa; phylum Chordata; class Actinopteri; order Perciformes; family Serranidae; genus Centropristis; species Centropristis striata. The sequence continues at coordinate 37,878,667 of NC_081520.1, read as the reverse complement.
GAATTTTACTGTATTTTATTTTCTATTTTTGACTTTTTGAATATTCTTGCGTGTCTTGCTGTACTGATTGTGCAATGTTTCTGTGTGTGGGTTGTACATATTATAATTATATTTATTTATTATTATATTTTGTCTGTTTTCTATATTTTATTACATTGTGGGGTTTTTTGTTGTTGTGTATTTTCTTCTTCTAAATGCTTAGAGAGAAGCCACCCACAATTTCATTGTACTTGAGTATAATGACAATAAAAAATCTTTCTTATTCTGAACAAAGAAATATTTGCTTACCATTCTATTTGATTCATCTAACTATTATTTTGACAAAACAAAAAGTCAATACTTAACAGAGCTAACTGTCCATAATAAACAGTAGGCTATATTTCTTATGTATTTGTGAATGCATAAACAAAAAAATAAGGTAAAACAACCTCTCTGTGTGACAGAATTATAGGTAGTAAATGTATGGTGTCAAAACATGGGAATTAATAATATCACCTACTTAGACTAGATCCACACTAATTGTTTGTGGAAATAAATACTTCTTGACTGTTATGCAAGAAAGAATAGAAGCTATTAGATAAGACACTGCTTCCACTTTTTATGGTAAGGGGGAAAAAAGGACAAGTGGATCTATTTTTTTTTTTCAATTATCTTTTTATTAAGAACAAGTTAAAAATACAGTCATATACACAGATAATACTTTTTGATTTTTTACATAACACACATACAAATAAAAATCCCCCCACCCTACAACAATGGATCTAGTTTTTTAATAAATAACTGGTTAAATAAATAGGAAGGACTGAGATATTCTTGCCTTTTGTATGTTAAATGTATGCATGCAATTTAAATGTTTGGTTTTTTACATTTTAATTTACGATAATGTATTTAGATGTAAATGTTGTAGAATATCCAGGGAACAAATCTGATTTACCCTACTGTGAGACTGCACTGGCTGTTTGCAGTCTGTTGATGCTTCAGCTTCATCTGCTTGTTCTGTGGTATTTCTCTGATGCTGCTGACCGTCAGCAGAGGGCAGCAGCAGACTGCATCTCTCACTGGGTTGCTCTGAATAAACAATGCTGAAAATGCCTTGAATGTGTTTGGGTTGTATGAAATTGATTAAAAGCTCATAGATGTGGGTTATGTGAAGAAAGAAACACATATAAAGGCTACTGTATATAAGAAAGTTTATTTTGCAAGGAAAGCAATTTAATTTACCTGATGATGTCACAATTTCATAACTGTTATTGATCTTTTACTTTATTAATCACTGAATCACAAATATGATATATCCTTTTCATGTTATGAGGCAGTGAAATGTACCTCTAACCCTGTAAATGAAATTGCTGCAATCATTTTTTTTCAAGAATTTGGTCAAGATTTATTAAAAAAACAAAACATTTTAGCTTTGTAATTGTGTGTATCAAACATGTAGACTCAGTGAGGATTTGGTGGATCTCCAGTACATGTACAAATTACTTTCAACAATACAGATACTTTTTTTTTCAATTTGTGTCAAACTATCTCAGTATCAGGTCATCCTGCGACTGGTGCTGCATTTTGATTTTGTACAGGAGAAAATTAGTTGCAACTCTTTAAATTGAAAACATTTTCTAGTTCCCTGATATAATCCTCTCATAAGAATTTCTTCTTCAGGAATCTGTACTTGACTTGAGTATTTTTCATATTTAGAAATGTATGACTTTGACTCCACTACACTTGAAAGCCTACATTTCTATGAAGGTCCCAAAGTACTTGTTACTTTGAAGTTTTAAAGTCAGCAGAATAATTTTCTTTGCAATGCAATAAGCCCTATGCTGTACTGTTTATCAGCTGAGGAAAACATTTACAGTTAACTCCTCTTCCTTCACCTGTCAGTCAAGTTCAACGTGTTGGAATGCAATTTTTGAACAGTACAATTTGAACTTTGCGGAAGCAATGATGGCATTTCTACAGGCACGCTTTATATTCTACAGGTTCTACAAACAAGTCAGTGCATTTAGCAAGTTGTTTCAGAGAAATCTGCCATGATATTAAAAAGACAATGTACTTTTCCAAAATAATACTAACTCTAAATAAAACAGTGAATGACTGTTGCTCTGAACTGAGTAGTTTTCCAACAAAACATCTTGTGCAGGTGTGTCGTCAGCTGGCCGATTCTTCCCTCTTCACTTTAACATTTTGAACAGAAATACTCAAAAACACAAAACTGTACATATTATTTGATGTTTTGTGAAATTATCCAGCAATCATTCCAGATGTGGCCAGTCAGACAGCTTAGGAAACAACCCAGTTTGTACTGAGCAGCTTTGATATTTAACACTGAGTCACAGAACAAACATCAACGTGTCAGCTTCACACATACAACACCAAGTCATCATTCAGAGAACGAAAAATAACAAGAAACAGCTATGTCAGTGTACATGAAGACATACATTGTTACTTTTACAATCAACATTTTTACATATTTAGCTTTTGAGCAAAGCTGTCAGTAAAAAACGTAACTTCTCACATCAGACTTGGTGTAACAACACGATTCAGCACAATTACAAATGAAGTATTTGATCACTCTCTCTCTCTCTCTTTGATCTGTGACATTAAATAATGTGAACAAATACTTGCCACTGATCTACCATGTATTTCATGTATAAAGTCTCAGACATAAAGACATTCATAATATTACAAAAATAAGGCACATATCTACAGTCTCAAACAAACCTTCTAATGTAATTCTGTGAAAAAATGTAGTGTTCAAGGTTGTCACAGTTTAGATTTTAGAAGGGCTCAGCCTCTCAGTGAAATGTGTACAAGTAAGTAAGTGCCTATTTGAAGAGTCTTTGTCCGCAGTGGCTCCGTTGTTGGTCACTTAAAGTGTCTTTATGGCTTTTCGCCGTACAGGAAGCTGCACTTGTGACTTCCCTCTGACCTGTCTTCACATCCTGGCACATCCTCAGGGGTTAGGTTTAACACTCACTGTCCATTATTTGCCCCTTTCCCTCGTCTTAACCAGTCCCTCCAGGGGGATTGGGTTTTGCCCTGATTAGTGTCTGAGCTCCAGGTGGAGCTGGAGGTGGAGGAGGGCTGGCGTGTCCAGGTGGAGGGCGTCCGGCTGGGCCTGCGGAAGAAGGACATGCCGTTGGAGGCGGGCTTCTTCTGAGGATGCTCCGACTGCTGCTGGGTCCTGAGCTGCTGGTTGATGATGATCTGGATGTCGTCCTGAGGAAAGGTGGGGAGGAAGAGGAAATGAGCTGCAAGTCTGAGGAGCAGGAGCAACACGGCCCTCATATCAATCAAACTTATCATAAACAGTACAGCCAACTGCCTGCATCAGATCTAAACACTGCTTTGCTTTTTTGTTTTTCTAGATGAGTTGATACCAGTTTGTATCTGCACTTACAAGACTCCTCTACTCATTCTACTCCTAAAGAATCATCACTAGCGCCAACGGCTCTTATCGCACTATACAGTCATGAAAAAAAACATCAGACCATTGGGTAACACTTTACAATAACCATCATTTATAGATGGTAAATAGACCATTTACAAATGGTAAACAGATAGTTTATTAATGTTTAATCATCATTTATAAACCGTATATAGGCCATTTAGAATGGTGAATAGAAAATGTATTAATGTTGAAGTATAATTTATAAATGCCAAATAGATGGTATATTAATGTAAGTTGATAGTTACTTTACCATAAACAATTACATTATAATTATTCGTTTATTAATAGTTTTGCACTCATAACATTTTAACACCATATTAAGTATGTAAATGATTTCAAAATTATTCTTATACCTTTAAGAAATTGTTTGAAAACATTTAAAGATTAAATATGTATATAATTTTGTAAATGGTTAATAATTGGCTTATAAACCATCTATAAACATCACTTAGATGGTTATTGTAAAGTGTTACCGACCATTGTTTTCTACAATTTCTTGTTCATTTTAATGCCTGGTTCAACTAAAGATGCATTTGTTTGGACAAATATAGCGATAACAATAGAAATATAGCTCATAAGAGTTACATTTAAGAGCTGATAATAACCAAAGTCATTGTCAGGAAAACCATGGAAAATGGCTAGAGAAAAGAAGACAAGAAATTAGAGAAAACAAGCGTGGTCTAATAATTTTTTCCATGAATGTACCTTGATTGTTTCCCATTTTCTTTAAGCTGCTTTGGGTAAAAGAGTTTGCTAAATGACTAAATGTATATATTTATCATTTATACTTTACATTAGAAGTCACATTTTGATTAAGGACAACATGATAATTCTGCTAACAAACCAGATTTCTCCCAATTAAGATATTATTTGCATTATCTCCACTGAAACACTAGAGATCAGACAATCGGGCAGATGGCTCTGCTTGGCATCGTGACTCAGCACCAGAAGGACTCGTTGACAGAAACACCTGCTGCTCATATTCCTCCAAACTGACAGATCCGAGAGAGATACAGCTGCATCTGTCCCTGACCTCCCACTGAGGACACCAAACTGTGAGACATCCATCTCCTGTCTTGTCAAATTATCACCATATATGAAGTCAGTTATGATGCAGATCTAAAAGGTGTAACCAAAATGGATCTGTAAAGTATTTCATAAAAAAGGAGTTGTGCTCACAGTCTACAAGTCAGTTTGTGGCAGCATAAGAGATGGTTTAAGGTAGGGCTGGGCGATATGGACCAAAAGTCATATCTCAATATATTTAGGCTGAATATCCATATATAAGATATATTTCCTGATATTTTTTACCGCAAAGTGAGACCAAATGTTGAGTCAAAGTCAAAGCCAAATATGACATGTCACAAATAGTTTTATTGAAACCGTTTATTTAAGTGAGCATAAATACTGTATAACAACTGGAGCACCTTTTTTTTTTTTTTTAAATCAAAGCTCCATAAAGTGCAGATTTAAATAAAAAAATATCTTAAATAAAAAAAGCCTATGAAATAAAATAGGCCAATCTTTTTCTGAAATAACTATATTCATATGAGAAAATAAGGTAACGCTTAATAATAAGGTCCTTAATAACCATTAATTAACAAGTAATAAGGCATTGTTCTCGCTTTAGATCCGTTAGTTGCAAAAAGCATAGTTAACTTATAGTTAACTTATAATAGATGAGCAATAAAGTATATTGTAATATCAATAAGCAAACAAAATAAGATTAATAAAGGCATGGCAAAGACATAATGGGTGGGTCATGGGTGTTTGTAATGCCATTATTATCACTTATATAAGCTTATAAACACACAATAATGTTAATAAGCATCTTGTAAGGACTTACAAGGGCCTTATTACTTGTTAATTAATGGTTATTACAAGGACCTTAATATAAAGCGTTACCGAAAATAATGAAGAACATTATAAAATAACTAAATATGACAAACCCTAGTCAGGGCAGCATTTATATATAAAGAAATAAAAAAAATTGAACTATATCAATATATGCACTTTGGTCTAATTCTATATCGCATTTAAAAAGGCGTCTCACCTGCCAGGCCTCCAGTTCCTGCGACAGCTCCAGTTTACGCTGGATGGCTTCTAGTAACTGGTTGTTCAGAGACATCATGTCATTTTTACTTCTCACCAACTCTGCCTCCATCAGGTTTTTCCTACCAAGAAAAGATTTAATCTCTTCAGTCACATCATCAAAGTAGCAAACAAGAATCAATTCAAACTCATTACTAGAGCTGCAACAGTGACTCATCTCACTATATGTTTTGTAACACCTGACAGTAATTCTTTGATTTTCTTCTGAATATTCAACCCATATTCTGCAGAAATATTATATATTCTTGTAAGATTCTTGTAAAACAAACAAATGCTGTCATACACAGCAGAATATATCAGATTTATTATAATTTGCATTGAGAATAATAAGGGTCTCACTTGGCTATGGCTTCATCTCGGTCTCTGATGGCCTGCTGGACCACTTCAGTCTGTTCCTGCATGCCCTGCAGCTTCTGCCTCAGCTCAGTGTTTTCCTGCTGCAGCTGAACCTTCTGCAGGACAAAGAAATGAACTGTGTGAAACTTACTGTTTATCTTAAATGCTTTTTTGTGTGAATATGTTTTATTGTTTTTTTTACAATTTTATCCCACAGAGATGAAAAATACAGAACATGTGCATATTACTTCAGTTACTACATCTCCAAAAATGTACAAGTGTGGGAAAACTTTTTTTAATTATTATTTAGTTTTAATCTTTTATACTGCTGGAGCTTACAATGAGCCATTTTGGTTTTAAAATCAACTTTTTCTAATGTAATAAAAATACAATTTAAAGGGAGCATTTAACAGTGTTTGGGGTTTTTCGGTTAAGACAGATGGTTACACTGAAGTGGCAATGAGATAAGTTGCAATTCTTTACAAATATTTTTGTGGAAGTTGTGAACTTGTTCAGGTGTTATACTGCACTATAATATTCAATGTGTTCAAGTCATTTTAAGAGAGAGAAAAAATACAATTTTCAGTAAAAATAAAAGCTCTCAAAGGTCAGTGAATGACAGTGACAGCAGCAAGGTGAGTAAAGACACAATCAAATCCTAAAATAATGGGCTGCTGTGTGCTCTGCTCCTCCCTGACAGACTTGTTCGTGCATCACTGTGTTACCTGATCTCTGGGTCCTTGTGCTGCGCTCGGATTCCCACACTGATCGCCCGTCCTGTCGACAAAAGCCCGATTCAGCTCCTGGGACAGACACATTAACACATGGATCAGGTGTCAGCTGTGCAATTCTCAGAGATCTACACCAAAAAGGAGCTTCTGTGGCATTGGCCTATTTGCAAGGCGCTCCAAGGGAGGAAGGGGATGGGCAGGAATATTTAGTTACAGTGGTAAACACCTGTTACGGATCTGAATGCCATGAGACACAACTAGATAATTGTATTTGGTTGCTTGTGGCAAATAGAGGCTCAACAATACACATGAGCTATCTATTGCAACAATTCACTGACATCCACTGCATTAACAAGAACACACTTCCTCAGCATGGTTTAGTGTGAGGACACCGTGGTGCCTCAAACAGCCACCAGGGGGCAGAGAGGTTGAATGTGAATTAAATGATGGATGTGGTATGTGAGGAGAATACTTTCAGAATGATTTGTCCAGAAAAAACAAAGTAGTGAAGTTATTTCACTTTCAGTCCAGTTCAGTCCCTTTTCTGGATCATAAAACCCTTTTTAGAGGTTCAAGGTGATATCATGTGTGCTATTAAATATCTTTTATTTTATTTTTACATAAGCTGTGCATGTTGCACTGGCCCACAAGTGACATAGTTTTAATGCAGCTACAAGGACTTCTTAATTTGTTTTGACAGTCTTAATGTAATGCCTCACTGAGAAGATTAGCTGTTTCTATATCTATTTCTTAATGCCTGTCACTGGGTCCTATTCGACAGCACACAGACAAGAAGAGCTTGATTCAATTTTCCCAGACAAAATTTGGCAGTGAGTAGTATGTTAGCCAGTTAAAAGGAGGGAGGAGGAGGTATTTCTATGCTGACACTGGGGTAGGATCAGCAAAGAGATAAAGAAAATAATTGACGAAAGAGAAAAAAGAAAAAAAAAAGCTTTTCTCTTGGTTGGTCATTCGTCAGATGAAGACGATTGTGGGATTTATTTAATTTCTACGGAAAAATGTTTTTATGCCTTTATTCGATTGTAGTATATTGTCTTATATGTTAAAACAGATGTAAAAAAATTAATTCTGCAGTCCATTATCTGTTTATTCTCTGTGTGCAATAAAAAAAAGTCAGGTGTTGGAACAGACCTGGCTCTGTAAATAACGGAAACAATCCAAGTGGCCAAGTGGGAGTGTGAGGGACGGTAAATTTGGCAAATGCTGACGGTGTGAAGGAGCGCTGATGGGAGGGGTGTATTTGTTTCGCTGTTCAGTTCAAATATCAACAATCTTTATCCAGAATCGCTGACTACACATTTACAGAGAGTACAGTTATTGCACCCCTGTGTTTCTACCTTTTATCCTATTTAGCGTGACACATATAGACTCAACAGCTGGGAGTCTTGCACATATATTCTCTGTATACGTTATTGATATATGATTCTGGAAATCCTTCTAAGATATAAAAGGCACAGTGTAATATTCCCATCCCCCTTTGATTTAAAACAACAAGGTCAGCCTTTTGTTTTGCATTTCCTCTGCTGCCCCACTTGCTCATTCTGTGTGACCGTCTCTCACCTGAGGGCTGGAGGTCTGTGCCAGGCTCTGGGCCACTCCCTTCAGCTGCTGCAGCACCGCCTGCATGTCCTCCTGTTGATCCATGACCTCTGACCTCCCCGAGCCAGTCAATGGGAGCAGCAACCGAAGGATGGAGCCCATTTCTTGTGTTATCTACGCAGAAATAGAGAGGAGGCGTGTTGATTCTAAAGTGCCAACTTAATTATTAACTTTCAGTTTTCATGACCTAAAATAGGTAGTTAGAAGTGTTGAGTTTCTCTTAGGGATCTGCATTTGGAAGAAACCTGCCAACTCAATTATATATATTAATATTCTATTATCTATCGTTAATGATCAATTAATCGATTAATCGCATGCATACATGGGCAAAATAAAAGATATATATATATACAGTACTATGCACAAGCCTGTTTTGATAACGGACGCTTTTATTTTGAAAGGACGAAAAGAGACTTGATCCTGTCGATCGTAAAACTAAATCAACTGAGATTATTCTGTAAAGATAACGTCAAGGACTTCAATGTTTTATGTTTTAGCCCCCGAAGAGGCATGAGGTTAGTTTTCATATTAATCTTGCATATTTAAGTGTGTTTGGTGTCTAAATAAGTTTTGATAAAATTAAACTCAGTAATTCATGCTAGCAAGGTTGTCTCTTGTATTTATGTGTTTTATAACTGTTATTGCAACTTCCAGTTTGCAAACTGTACCTTTATCCAATTTAATTCTCAGCTCAAAGGCTCAAAGATAAAATTAAAATAAAAAAATACACAGATCGATTAAAAATTCGATGTGATTGAGCAAATTCTTAACGACCATTAATCGATCATTGATTTATTATTCCCATCCCTAGTTTCTCTCACAACTATTATTTGTGCTTCGAGGCTGCTACTATATAACTAGCCTACAATAAAAGAGCTAAAGTTTCAAAAACTGGGTCAAAAAACAAGGTATATCTTTCCTCCTCTTCATTTCAGTGTGACACAAATCAGTGACATCAAGTATTTACACGCTGGGAGGAGCAAACATGACCTCATCACTATATTTAACTTCCTTGAGTCACATGATGTTGATCCTATGACAGGTCAACAAAGATATCTTGAGGTTGATTTTCATACAGTAGAAGAGATAATCACATGATATGCTATGATCCGTTAACAGACGCAGGTGTAAATGGGCGCCGCAAGCTGTAAAACAAGGAAACTCTCCTACAATGTGGCGATGACAAACAGGAAATGTGGCGAATGACTCATGAGTGCAGATCAATGTCACATTTTCCTACTGGAACCAAACAGTAGAAACACAGAGAGCTTCACTGTCAGTTTCATAACTCAAAGCAACAATTCTTATCTAGTATGTCTTCAGAGCGTCTTCACTTTGAAATCTCACACCTCCTCATGTCTGTCCAAACACGAGTCACACTCTCACAAAGAACTTGCACAAAATGTTCAGTCAGCACGTTCCTCTCCCTGCAACAACATTTAGACATGTTTCCTAAAACTCAACTTTAAAGTTTCTCTGCAGCCATTATTCTGTTATCTCACCACATCGTTCAGGAAAGACTTTGTTTAATATTCTTGTTTCCAGTCATCACAGGAAAACAATTTCCCCTCAAAACAGACATGAATCATCGCAGGCAGGAGTACAATAGAAAAAAAGCCTGAAGCGAACACTTGCCGACCACAGTGTGGAGATAAAGTCAGAACAGTACAAGTAATTTAATTTACAGCCTCTCTGCCTCGTTGCTAAGGCTGCTTGTGTTAATCAGATACACTGAATATTTCCTACTTCTGGGAACAGATTTACTTTCATTTTGCACAATTAATCTGCAGCCTCCATTGTAACTGTGTTATAAAAACATTTTAAACTATGCCCTGTCACCTATTGCAAAGCGTGTTATGTGATATGCATAAAGAAATCATTACATTTTTACATTACATGTCATTTAGCTGACTCTTTTGTCCAAAGCGACTTACATTCAGTGCATTCAACCTGATGGTACTAGACATAGACCACAGGAATCAAGTAAGTCACTGGATGTATGATTTCATATCACAATATTTCTATAATAGATGTAGTAAATTTCCTGGAAAATAAACTGCTTGTAGTATTTCCCAAGACCTGAAATCATACTGTGATGCATAAAAAGAAAGAAATAAAGATGACTAGTCATAATTACTGTAATTCAACTACAACCACACTGAACAATAACTACAAAGATAACTACAAATATTTTGTTTTTTACAAACAAAACTGAAGTGGACAATCTCATAACAAACTGAAGTGGAGTGCATATTCTTCATATTATTTTTATATTTCTAAAATGAAGATTTCATCCCAATCTTTCCCTGTTCTGGCCTCATGATTTTTTTCCCGTATGAAGCATATTATTTATATTATTTTTATATTTCTGAAATGAAGATTTCAGCCTAATCTTTTCCTGTTCTGGCCTGATAATTTGAGGAATCTGCTTGATACCTCTTCTTTGCTGACCCCGAGCCCTGCCGTCTCCAGGCTGCTCTCCAGCTCCGACAGCAGCGAGGCGTCTCCGTGACTCCTTCCGTCGTGCAGGGACACCTCCTCCTGAAGCTCCTCCACCTGCGCCTGCAGCTGTGTAGAGCGACCCCGCGCCACCTCCACCTCCTGCCAGGCCTCGGCGAGCTGAACACACAAGGAGGCACACACACATACATGAACACAGAGACAAAGGCTTCAGGCACAAACGTGAATATGAAGTTAGCAACATGTACAACAGATGACAGAGATAAAACGTAATGAATCCTCAGATTATATCGATGATAAACAGAGAGAGGGATTTGATAATGATTTTTCCCTAAGGCCATATGTGTGCTTTATAAAGAGCCGTCACAAGAGACTTGTTTAACTTTCAGTGGGAGAGAAATCCTGACATGCCAGATTCCAGCCTGCAGCACAACATGAAACTAAACGAACACGAGTGGAATCCAGAATTGCCAGTGAAAGTCACAATGACGGGAATGAGGTGATTGTTTAGCAATGCTGTCCACAATCCCGCCGAAACCCAGTCCGCCGGGCAGGGAGTAGAAAATCCCTTTGTTATTGAAGGCTCTTTCATTCATACACCGACCGCACTGAGCTGTTTTGTGTTTCCCCGTCTGTGTGTGTGTGTCTGCCTGTGGGTATGTGCATGTGTCCTGTACCTGCTGGCTGTGCTGCTGGTTGACTTGGTCGTGCAGGGCCAGGCGTGTGTGTAAAGAGGCCAAAGTTGCCCTCAGCTCGGTGTTTTCTTGACACACACTTTCCAGACGCTCCTCCAGCACCTGCTCCTTCTGGGTGAGACGCAGCACCTGAGAGAACACGAACACAGTGTTATAATTTATTTTAGTTATAACTTCTCGGAAAGGAAAACTCCCACTAACTACCACTATCTACTTGCACCACACCGTATCACTCCACCAGTGTTGGCGTAGGGGTGTTTGGAGAGCTGCCAAGAATATCTGGAATTTTATCTCTGACTTTATTCTCGCTAAAATTCTTAAAGTAGGTACTTTTTTTCATTTAATGTGGGGATTTTTTTCTCTGCTTTCGAAACGAAAGTGTGATTGCATAAACCATTATCAGAATCTGCCCTGCTGTGTTTATTAGGAGACGGGTCTCTTTAACCACCAGGTCTATTCAGACAAGAATTTGTATTTTCAAGGAATACTCTCTGTTACTGGAAGAAGCAGCTGAAGCCTGATTTCGCTGAATCATGAATGAATACATGAAAGATATTGCTTCTTATTAATTATTAAGGGAAGTTCTGTGCAGTCTGACCCTATTTTTAAATTTATATACAGAAAGAAACATAGATGTTTCTATGGTAGAAGATGGGCTGGAAATACAATTTTATTGTGGAAATGCCGTTTCTTCACCGTTTCTTGTATTTAGGTTGTATTTTTCTTGGTACTCTTTTCTATTTAATGGGTTGTCTTATTTTATTTCTATTGGCTTCTTTTATGTGCCCATATTAATTCCCATCTAATTTGTTGTTGCATGTTCTTCATGTTCATGTTTTACTACAAGATTATTACTATTGTGTCAAATAAATCAATTAAATAGGACAACAATTGAGACACAAGTGAGACACAAAAACAACAAAAAATTAAAAAAATCAGATAAATTAATTTAAATACATATCATGACCGACGGGATTTTTTAAATATAATAAACAAAAATAAATAAATTAGAATGAATGAATGAAGGAATTTAAAAAATAATTAAAGTTAGAAATAAATAAATCATAGTTATAAAAATGTTTATATAATACAGGGTCAGTAATACAAAACTACACAATCAGTGTTATCCACTTTTTTCTACATAGGTTAAAAATGGTCGCCATACTGTATTTTGTCTTGTATTATGTTAGAACTCTATTTGCCTTTATTTATTCTTTTTTTAATTTTTTTTAATTTATAAGCACCAAGAGGACTGCCATCCAATTTCGTTGTATTTTTGTGCAATGACAATAAAGAATTCTATTCTATTCTATTCTATTCTATTCTATAACATTTCTTGTCACAGTCTGGTCTGTTAATGACACTAAACTGAAGTGAATGCAAAAAGGTAAGGCGAGGTGAACCAGCAGCTGGTAACACAATCAATGCTTTTGACAGGAAATATAACACAAACACACACAGACACACTGGAGCAGTGTGTTCTGGTCATCCTGTCCGTGTGAGTACACAATGCTCTCAGACAGAACATTTTACATTTTTTATATAAGGGATTAGTTTTGGTTTGGCAGCAGCCTTTACAGGAACAAATAAGAGTGCATGTTATTTACCTGCTCCCTCATGGCGCTGATCAGCTCCTCGTCCTGCGGCCTGTTGTGGTTTCCTTTTTGTTGGAGCTCCTGTTTCAGAGCCTGCAGCTCACTGGACATGGCTCTCTCCACCTCCATGGCCTACACACACACAAATACACAGAGACAGGAAACACACACATGAGATTCACAAATGAAAGAAAGTGAAAGAAGAAAAAACATGTTGTCTTTTGAATTGGCAGGACAGCCTTCTTTGTTCTTTTCGTGATAAAAGAGATAAAAGCAGAGAAGAAGTTCACTCAGCTAGAAATCAAACTATGACCGGGAAAACTGGAATCATACATTTGGATCTGGCCTGAGGGATGAGCTTTAAGAGAATCTTAAAATAACCAAATATATAGCAGGAGGATTTTAAATCCTGTAATCTCGACCCTGATGAGAAGAAGCACAATATGATACCCAAGTGAAAGGTGGGGATTAGGTGGCTAAAATTGAACATGTGTTTTTTTGTTGTTGCTGTGGGCCATGAAGCGCAATGAAAGTGGGAGATGGTTTTCTTTACTGCTCATGTTTACAATATTCCCTGCCCGGGAACCCAAAGACCCTCAGTGGGGTCTAAAGATACAATCGGAGCGGTCACAAGATGATTGAAGGGTTAGGAAAGACAAAACTATGTTTTTTTTTTTTTTATCTTTTCTCCCTTTTTTACTTGAAATAAAATTTTCATGTCTTCAGTTCTTGAAAAAATCCATCATATAAAGCTTTTTAAGGAACAGCTCGTAACTCACGTTCACACACGACAACAAAGATCAGAATATAATTATTACAGAAAAGGATTGGCCTATCTTATTTTACAGGCTATTTTATTTAAGATATTTTTTTATTCAAATGTGCACTTTATGGAGCTTTGATTTTTTTTAAAAAGGTACTCCTGTTGTTATACCGAATTTATGTTTACTTAAATAAAGGGTTTCATTAAAACTACTTGTGACATGTCATAATTGGCTTTAACTGAACATTTGCTCTCAATTTGCGATAAAAATATCGGGATATATATCCTATATGGATATTCAGCCTAAATATATCAGGATATGACTTTTGGTCCATATCGCACAGCCCTAGCCAGTCCTACTTGAAAATCCGAAAATGTATCAACCGACCGAACATAATCAGCAACAAAGACTTGTGGCAACTGAGGAAACGACAGCCAGTAGAGGAAGGGATTCTCCAACAGCCCTGGAGATGGATAGCTCAAACACTCAACACATCACACAATCCCTGTGGTGTAACCTGGAAAAAAGACCTGGTGGAGCCACATGGTCTCTTCTGGCTTCAGAAAGAACCAGATGGCTACGGCCCAAAATGCCAAAGACTTCAGAGGTAGTTCACAAACTAGTGTGTCCTGTGCTACCAAACATACATATAAACAATGTTGGGTAACGCTTTATATTAAGGTCCTTGTAATAACCATTAATTAACAAGTAATAAGGCCCTTGTAAGTCCTTACAAGATGCTTATTAACATTATTGTGTGTTTATAAGCTTATATAAGTGTTAATAATGGCATTACAAACACCCATGACCCACCTATTATGTCTTTGCCATGCCTTTATTAATCTTATTTTGTTTGCTTATTGATATTAAAATATACTTTATTGCTCATCTATAATAAGTTAACTATAAGTTAACTATGCTTTTTGCAACTACCGGATCTAAAGCGAGAACAATGCCTTATTACTTGTTAATTAATGGTTATTAAGGACCTTATTATAAAGCGTTGCCCAAGGTTGGATTTAAAAGAAGAGAAAAAAAATGTTTTGAAAATGTTTTATGATCAGATTTACCTCTTTACTGTCAAACTGCCCAATTAAGGGGAAAACACCATTTAAAATGTCCACCACCCTTCATGAGGTCAAAAGCCAAAAAGGCAAAAAAAAACAAAAACCAACATGACTCCTGTGATCAGTCATCCATCCAAAACAGAAATGACTAGCCAATCAAAAAAGGTTGTAGATAGCGATTTATTTATTATGTCATTGTTCTACTTGTTCATCTAACTATACCCTACTTTCTTATTTCCAACACAAGACTTTGACACATTATGAATGTGAAACCGAGGGATCTTTGCAGTGCCAGATCTGAAGCCCCGGTCCCCCTCCCCATCCTCCCTCTCCGTCCTGGTCTGGGACCCTCAGTTGCCCTTACTCAGCAGTTTGGCGGGCCCCTGTCAGGTCCCATCACTGCCACATAATAGAAGATGAAAGGCGGGCCTCTGCAGCAGATGGAGCAGAGGGCATCTTGGTCTTGTCTGTGACATCATCATGCCACATTAGACAACAATGTGGCGGAGGTTTGAACTTGGACATCATGAGGGTGAAGCGGAGGGGTGTGGGGGGGGTGTACGTGTTTGTAAGAGTGTACGGAGGAAGTGAGGCAGGCGTGAGGGTTAAAATTAGTGGGAAGTGTGTGTGTGACAAGAGTAAAGCCGGCACTGATGGACAAAAACAAAAACATGGCATGCAGACACTATGAGGAGGAGTGGGGAGAGGAGGGGGGCTTTAACCCATAAGAACCCAGACCCAGTAATCCTTAAAGGAAAATTATGGGGGATATACCACAGACCAACTGGACCACATAGAACACATTTATGATGTTTTTTTAAAATCTTCCCCTAAATGTCAAAGATCTGTGATGTGACATTGGGCGTTTATGGTATTTATGTTTATGATATTTCTTATTTTAAAATAAAAAACTAGACACATTTTCTACTTACAGAGACACAAATTTGCCTTTTTCTTTGCATCTCCACAACATTAATAGTGCTGTTTAACAACAACATATTTTTTAGATTTTTTAAAACAAATATCCATTTGCCTCTTTGTTTGCATCTCCATAACATATATCAAAATTGTGAATTTAATTTGTTCAGGAAATACGGTCAGAACAAGTTAAATGCAATACAGGACACAACGGATTAGAATTGTTAAATGGGTTTAAACTTAGCCTCGTAACAAAAAATAAGCTCTTTGAAATCACTTCTTGTCACAGTCACTTGACCAGCACACCAGGGTGTTGAATATACGTCGCTTAGGGATTTAATGAGTTATGGTGAAGCATAAAGCTGAATATGGGAGATTCTAGAAGATTTAAAGTGTTTGTTACATGGGTGTCACCATGGGTTTTTATGGGTTAAGATTATGTCTGTAAATCATCATTAGCAGTGCCTCATCTCATCAACACGGGCCCCTTCTCCACAAAAGAGGCAGCGACCCACTGAGAATCACCAAAACAGGAGTGGAAGGAGGACGCTCCATTTGGTAGAGACACAAAGATGATATCCCCTCACACGGCCCCCCGAGCTTCAGGCCGGTCCGAAGGCGGAGGCATCCAACAGCTGACTAGCCCAGCTACAGCAGAGCCCCTCAGGGAGCGGGCAGAAAAGACGGCTTTCCCCTGGGATGATGGGATGTTTGGGTATGAGGGGCGACTTCAAAGGAGCAAATGAAAGATTTATATCTCTGCCCAATGTATATTGTCTTTCCCTTTTTTGTCCCAGAGCTATGTGATGCTGCTAGAGGGAGCAGAGGTCACGGGGGCTCGCCTCAATTCAGGCTTCTCCTTTTACAATAACGGAAATCTCACAGTGGATTCGTCACAGGCGTCCAATAAACGCACTGTGATCCACAGCCAGGGGGGCCATCATGTAACACTGGGTGGAAAGCTGAAAAGGTAATGTGTATTTCATCTGTTGACGAAACACAAAAAAGTAAAAAACAGAATATCTTTCTAGGGGTGGGCCATATAGGAAAAAAAAAAATCTTGATTATTTTTCTAAATTTTCGGAAAACGATAATCTGATGATATCTTTTGAAATGTGATTTATTTACCAAGAAGAAAAGCTGTGAAAATAATTTTTGCCTACTAGGACATCTATGGATGGACACAATGTTTCAGAACAACAGCGCTTGTTTATTTTCTTTAAAGTTAAGCATTCAAGACTCCCAATTAAACTTCAATGTTGAGACATTAAATAGGTAAATATCAGTTTGTTTTCTTTTTGAGATATTATAAATACTCGATAATGTAAAATTGCATATCGTCAAACCAACGTTAACAATATTATCGTAGACGATATATATCGCCCACCTCTATTTACACCCCATTTACCCTCCTTGTTAAAAAAAGAGGTGAATGAAATATTATAATTATTTTCATTACCGATTAATCTGCCAATTATTTTTTTCAATGAATCATTTAGACTATGAAATCTACAAAAAAAACTATGTTTAATTAATCTATGGAAAAAGAAAACTGGACTTTATTGATGATCCGATATTTAAGCTGGTTCCCGCTTCACAAATGTGAGGACTTGATGCTTTGGGGTCACACATGATGGTTAACTAAATATATTTGGGAGTTGTATTTTTGGCTTAACAATTTATAAGAAATTTAAACACATCATTTTGGAATTATTTCACTATTTTTTAAAAGTTTTCAAAAGTATTGATACTCGTGTTTGATACGATCATTTGAATCCAAGGCTGCACAGGTGAAACAACGGGGACAAAAAATCAACTGTGTTGGTTTGTTTTTTTCCTTTTCTGCACCAGCACTGTGTGCAAGCTGTTAATAAAAAATAAAAAGTAATCCAGTTGTGTGTCTAGGACTTTTTTTCTTTTTGAGTATCAGGCAGTGGCAGGGGAGTCTAATATCTCACTTTCATTAAAGAAAGTCTAACTTCTATTCTTTTATTAAAGAACTTTGATCATTCAGATTCAATATTGACTGAAGCAGATTAAGTTGCTGGTGAAAATATAAATTCTGATAACACGTGATGAATGCTTATTCAAACACATGTCCTGAACTTACCTTTAAGCATTTGTTATATAAGAAATACACTGAATACTATCAATATTTCCAGCTTATCTTCCAGTGATCTCACTCCCTTTCCAGTCTGGCATTTCTTATCCACTAGACGTGTTTATATCCCAGTTTCTAATACACTGATATTGTAAATACATGCAACATTTTCTTGCACAAGAGTCAAACTAAACCAGCAAAATGTCTTCATGATATTTTTCTTTCCTTGGAGTAAATAACTCACTGGATCCTCAGAATCAGATTTTATATATTTCCTTGTTAAACATTCACAGAGTCAAGTGACAAATTAACAAACACATGCACCAAAACAAGCGAAACTCATTCATGCTTGACTTTAAGTGATCTCACAGCGTGACTTGCAGGAATAAAACCATTTGTAATGTAATCAGAAGAAAAACAGCCTGACATCACTCAACACTCCCTGATGTTTTAACACCTACAGTCAGCATTGAACCATGTGACAATCTGGCACATGTCAACACTGTTGTTCTGCAGGCGCTTCCTCAAATGCTCCGGGATTTGAGTCACAGCGAAGCTTTTCCGATCAGAGCTTTTGCTTTGCTTTACTGCTGCCTATAAACACTATTA
The DNA here is from genome assembly GCF_030273125.1 of Centropristis striata. NCBI lineage: Eukaryota > Metazoa > Chordata > Actinopteri > Perciformes > Serranidae > Centropristis > Centropristis striata. Next base: position 37,860,208 of record NC_081520.1, on the reverse strand, counting down.
ATTCTTTGTCTCTCAGGTTTCTGGTAAGAACACACAGACGGCCTCCTCCAGATTCCTGTCATGCTCCGGTTGCACTCTCATAATTAGGATATAGTGTTTCAAGCTCTCTGATGGCTGCGACAGCTTCAGTATATCAGTCAGAGATGTACACAATCCATAAGAGGACAAATTGTAGACAGAAATGCCCTAAAGTGTATTCCTGAGCAAATGGTTCCAAGGTTGTCTAGTGACTATTTGCTGTGTGTTTTAGCCTTTGATGATAGCAAACTTAATATCGTTTATTTTTTTGTGCTGTGAGACATGTGAAGAAGTCATCTTTGGGTACCTTTTTACTAGTTTCTGAACTACGAGACCCAAGAGACCAATGTCTGGGTCTCAATTAAAGGTAGAAGGTATTTTATGTTAGCTAGCTGTGTTACGTTCTTTTTCACAATATTGACATGTTTAAACGGCATCCGTACATCGGTTTCACACTTAAATAAAATGGTCATATTTTGGAAAATGAGGATAACTCAAGGTCCAGATGTTCAGGAGGTTTTTACTGGGGGCCAAATTATTATTATTATTTTTTTGTTTGTTTGTTTTTTTAAGTTTTTTAAGGTCTTAGTCTAAATAATAGTTACTTATAAAGCAGTTTCATGTTTCATGTTTCTCAGATGCTGTTTGGTGAACAGCTGCTGCTAAGGTTTGCTCAGCTTGTTTCTCTGATAACTTGAGATACAGACGCTGTAATTTCCCAGCTTGGGATAAATAAAGTATATCTATCTATCTATCCTTCGTTTAAATGAAAGTGTACAGTAAACATTTGTCTTAAAAGTGGATAGAAAGTGAATTCATGATGCCATTTACAGGCGACCAAATGAAGAGGATCATTACTTTGATTAAAATTGTGTATATCTCTGGGTGTGAAAACATTTTTAGTGTGAAAAAGCCACATATTAAACCTTCAAGCCTGATCTGAAGCCCCATTATAACACACAGAAGAAAACCCCCTGTTCCAGTCATAACTGTGGGAGTGCCTCCACAGACACACACACAATCACAGAAATTCAAACTCACCGCGGCAGAAACAACAGCAGCCTTCACCACGTCTGGTAACGACACATCAGACATGGAGCTCCTTCACTGTGTTTCTTCCTTCAACACATTCACTCTCTCTTCTGGCTTTTTACAACCAAACAGAGTCCAGAGTTGCCCGCATCTGATGCCAAATAAAACATTTTCTCCACTTCCTTCTTCCCTAACAGCCCAAACTGGGATAGCACTTTTTATCTAAATTGACTTTTTCCTGAATTTCCAGGGAGTTTTCCTCAGTAAGTGCTTCAACCCGGCCGCAGAGGGGGGAAAGACATTCATGGTTCTTAGTTAATCTGTGGACCTTGACTCATGGGAGGGTTGCACTTGTTTGGATTCATTTTTAACTTTGCCAGCTCTGGTTTGCATTTTTAAAGAACCGCTCTACTCAGTAATCAGACGTGTAGCACACAACACGTCATGACTAAAATGTTAAGCAAAACATTCCCCACTTTCTCAGGCTGGAAAAACACTCAAGGTTGTCCAGCTGTGTGATTCAATCAGCTCCTGATAAGAGGCAGTAAAATATGTGACTGGTTTGATTTTGCTCCCGTTGTTACCTCAGGATCAAACACTGAGCATCATAAATGTCTGACTTGAACATATGAGCTGATAATGAGGTGAATCAGTAAGTTATTTTTGTCCATTACGTCACATGAGTACCTCAGCACTTTGTTAAAAGTTAACTCCATGTTACTAAATAATGTGGATCTGGTTACACAGATTATAATGTTCTCATGTAGGCCGACAATTAATGATTGCTCTTATATTTGATTCATCTGCACATTTCTTTTTCTCAGGTTAGGTGACTATAATCATGAAAAGGTCTTAGTCTAAATAATAGTTACTCTAATAAACTCTAATAAACCCATTAAACAAATAAAAAAATAGGGTAAAGCACTCAATTTATTGACTATCACCACAGGTTAATGTTAGTAAAGAAATCCAGAGCCAAATAAGAATGAGAGAGCCCTAACACACAACTACTACCATCTCCAAACAGATTAAGATTAGGAAAGAGGTCAAAAGTCAGATTAGGTTAAGAGATTCTAACAAAAGCCTTTTTTAATTTCCAAGTAGCTTAAGGTTAGCAAAAAGGTCCCAGGTCCGGTTTAAGGTAAGAGATTTGTGCCACCAAACTATTCCCATCTCCACACAAGGATTATTATTTAAAAAAAAGAAGTTAATCTACTATCTCAGACAAAGTTAAGGTCAGAAAAAAAGATGAAATGGGAAATGAAATTGGACTGTCACGATTAACTCAAGGCAAACGAATCAGATATCTTGCTTTGTTTAACCAATACTCAAAAAATAACATAAAAACAAACAAAAGCAGAACATCTTCATACTGTATTTGAGAAACTGGAAAAAGAGCATTTTTTGAATTTCTGGTCAACAAAGTGACACTGAATCTGATCAACTAACACGCTTTTTCCAGAACTTTTCTCTGCTTTCCTCCCTCTGTCCTCGCTCTCAAATCACATCATGGCGTTAACTTTCAGCCTCCAACTTGTTTGCATATCGTTTCCATGCTGCTCCACACGGACATGAATCATTTGCATGAAGCCAAAAGGCTCAAGACTTCTGTCTCTGCTGCTCTGATTAAAACTTATACAACTAACTTGTATAAGTGAGCGTTTTATCATATTGAGTCTGCACAGCCTGAGAGCTTGGCCTTACTCTGGAGCAGATTAGACTGAGTCAGACTGATACCTGAGTGCTTTGCAGAGAACATTGAGTTTCAGTGTGAGGATTGGGTGACAGCCCGTCTTATCTAGTTTGACTCAGCGGGCCAGCAGCTCAGGTGTTTGTTTCACAGAGGATTAGTTACCTGACGCAGCCGGGAGCTTTCTCTGAACCAAAGTTTATAGACAGAATCACATTAACACTAACTAAAACCACATCCAGGTGTGGGACTCACAGTGTGGAGCTGCTCCCTGAGTCGCTGCGTGTGCTCACTGTGCTCCAGCTGGGCTCGACTCTGGTCCCTCTCGGCCTCGCTGAGGGCCCGGGTGAGCCGCTCCACCTGAGCGCTCAGCTCCCTCACATCTCTCTCCAGGTCCAACACTTGGCTCTCCCACTGGGACTGGCAGCCCTCCAGCTTCAGCCGCAGCTCATGCCTGCCCTGCTCCAGCTCCTGCACACCAGTAAAAGGATTAATGTTATACCAGATCATGTAATAGGTGAAGAAGATCCCATCACTTGCAGCTAAGAAAGCCATTACAAGAAGTTGGCTGAAAAAATTACATATACAGTATAGGCCAAAAGTTTGGACACACACCTTCATTCAATGCGTTTTTCTTTATTTTCATGACTATTTACATTGTAGATTCTCACTGAAGGCATCAAAACTATGAATAAACACATATGGAATTATGTACTTAACAAAAAAAGTGTGAAATAACTGAAAACATGTCTTGTATTTTAGATTCCTCAAAGTAGCCACCCTTTGCTTACTAGAATATAAGACATGTTTTCAGTTATTTCACACTTTTTTGTTAAGTACATAATTCCACATGTGTTCATTAATAGTTTTGATGAATTTACAATGTCAATAGTCATGAAAATAAAGGAAATGCATTGAATGAGAAGGTGTGTCCAAACTTTTGGCCTGTACTGTATACTCAGGAATTATAATACTTTTACAGAGATGTGGCAGCCCTATTTAGCATCTATGGACACATTGCCATCTTCTATGGTGGACGGGTTGTAGTTTTTGCATTCTCTTTGTTGTCAGTGCTTACTCTTGTCTTCCTTGCCTCTCGACCGTTTTTATTAATTAATTTATTTTTTATTAATTTTTTATTATTTTTATTTATTTATTTTAAATTCATTTTATATCATTAATATTTTCATTATTTAATTTTATTTATCTATTTTTTTTTCTCTCTCGCTTTTCAGTTTGTGGGTGGGTTGGGAAAGGGGTTTGGAGTTGTGTGTTTGTGTTTTCATGTATATCTGTATATCTTGTTGAATTGAAAACTGAAAAATAAAATATTCTAAAAAAAAGAAGTTGGCTGAGAACTGACCCTCCTGGACTGAACCACTGGCTGGACATTGTAGAAGAAATTGGATCAATGGAACAAATGACCCACAGTCTTAGAATCAAAACAGAGCTACATGTTGTAAGATGGACAAAATGGCATCTCTATGTGACACAGTAGTGTTTACCCCCCTTGTGTTTTTGGATGTTTCTGTATGTGTTTTTATTGACTGAAAAAAAAAAAAGTAAAAAAAAAAAAAAGGAATAATGTTGATCCATGATCACAGTTACTCAACAGAGGCTTGCAGACTTGTTAGACTTGAACAAAAAAGTCTTTAAAAATTGTTTGTTTGTTTTTTTACAATGAAAGGTAATAAATAACTACAAAAAACATCAGTATGGGTATTGGTTATCAGCTCAGAATTTCACAATAGGTGCATTGCTACTATTTATACAATGGATCTGCAAAAGGATGTTGCAACAATAATGTTTTGAAAAGGAATTTCAGTGACAAAATGGGCTCATTCAGAGCAGTGGAGGATTATGGGAAATGTATGAGAGCTGGAATCTGAATGAATGAAAATGGAGTATCTGAGGTTGCATTGAGAATTTAAATCATCTAATGTATAGCCTACTATAAAGAAATATCAGTGAGATCTAAAATATTCAATTAGAGCTGAACCTATTAGCTATTTACTTGATTAGTTGATCAGCGAAAAACTACTTTTAAAGGTGATTAATAGTTTGAGTCTTTTTTGGGGTAAAATTGAAAATCATTGTCTATATCTTTGTTTCATGTGAAGAAATAAAAAACATATTTTTATCTAAAAAATAACAGCATTGAGGCATATGATGAGCTTTAGGAAATTGTCACTATTTTCTTCTTCTGGAGTAGCTAACACATCGTGTTCTTTTAACTGACTTTTATTGATTTTACTGTTATTTTATTATCTTTTGTTGTTTTTTATTGTAACATTTTCTTATATTAATTGTATGTAATGCACATTTTAACCTGTTTTGAAAAGCTATTTATAGATAAAGGTATTATAATGGTTGTTAATATTTTAAAGAGCAAATGATTTATCAGTTAATTGACAAATCAGCAGATTATCAATAATGGAAATAGTCCAGAGTGGCAGCCTTTTATTTCAGTTATGTAACAATCACTCATCACATGATCTCTCTTGTACATTGTATCAGTCTCTCTGCAGATAAGTCCTCACCACATCTTTATTGTACTTTGTAAAGTCCTGATTCAAATCGTTGTCCCACTTGATAAGGATTCATATTGAACATCTGAAGGGCACATCAGCATTATGAGGCCATTATTCAGTCTGTCATAAACTGCTCAGGTGTGTGATCTTCTGCAGTACAGCTTCACAACAAACACAAACATGTGTAAAAGTGCAGAGAATTTATTTTTAACCTGATTTTTTTCACTTCATTGCTGTCAGGCTTGGATCAATTTGTTTGCTTTAAGACATTTATTACACTTAGATTAATCTCTGTTAATTAATCTTAATCTTCATTTCAAGATGTTTGAAATGTGTGAGTGTTGTTTGAGAGAATAGACATTTTATATAAGCTTTATAAATCTTTTTATAATCAAAAGAAACTTCAATAAGGGCACCTGAACACAGTGAGGTGAAGGGACGATTTGGTGTGAAAACAACACATGTTTACACTTTAGTACAGTTATGACAGCTACATTTATAATCATGTAATCCAGTGGTGGAATGTAACTAAGTACATTTGCTTAACTGCTGTACTTAAGTACAGTTTTGAGGTACTTGTACTTTACTTGAGTATTCCCACATATTTTATTTAAAACTTCTACTATATAACATTTTAGAGGCAAATATTGTACTTTTTACTCCAATACATTTAACTACCAGCTTTAGTTACTTTTCAGGTCAAGATTTAACATGAAAAATATGATCAATTTAAAATTATTACACATGTTTATAAATTAAACCAAATAAAAGCATATTAAGTAGTTAGAATTAGCCCTACCAGAATAACAGTAAAATATAATAACGAGTACTTTTACTTTTGACACTTCAAGTACATGTATATACTTTTGTACATTTACTTCAGTGAGTTTTGAATCAGAACTTTTACTTGTAGTTCAGTAACTGATGTAATCTATAGTCTGTATAATTTGTGACATATAAATACAAATTGAGACTCAGTGAAGAGTTCATTTGCAAAAACAAATAAGAGACATTCATGAAAATGAATAAACCAACACTAGATTGACTGTAAGAGCACAATAAATTAAAAAACAAACAAACTTGGGATCATTTTTTAACGAGAAAAAACAGCAGCAGTTTTACTAAAAAGGAATAAAACTGATGTATGTGTCTTTGCAGATTAACTTCTCACAGTATTATTTCCAACAGTCTGATATCAGTGATCCTATAAATGTGTGTTCCAGCGTGATATCCTTTTTAATCAGGAAACATCCCGTTTTCACCACCCACTTCAAATACTAGCAGCAACCACCCGGAGAAATCTTATTTAAATGCCTCATTTCACCGGAAACTTTAATTAATATGGTATATATCTGAGAATGATCATAATAAAAGCAGGCTCGTCTTACCTCCAGCTTGTCTGCGTACTCTTCATGAAGTTTGTCGCTCTGCTCTTTCAACTGACGGTTTTCCAGGAGCAATGCGTTTCCCAGCTGGGCTGCCAAAATAACCTCTTCCTCCTTTTGTTTCAAAGCAGCCACAAGTTCACCGGGGTCCTGATAATCTGTCATTTCCTCCGCTCCGTAGTCGAAGTAGAAGTCCTCCTCCAGCTCCATTTTCTTGGACTTGAAGCTCCAGTCATCCAGCCGATCCATAGCCGAGAGTTAAATCAAACACACACCTCCAGAAATCAGTTCATTAATGAATAAATAAATAGAGGAGTTTTAAAGACGCAACGACGCAGAAACTGGGTGAAATATCGCAGCACATGTGTGGAGAAGTTGTCCGGCCATGACACCTGAGCGCTGCTGCTCCCTGCGTGTGTCTGAGTGGATGTGTGAGTGAGGCTGCAGGTTGCAGAGTGGGCTGGTCCGCCTGTCAGCAGCAGATGACTGACTGTCTCCATGGGGATGTGGCTTCAGTCACCTGAGCAACTGTTACCAACCACGCTGACACCTGTCCGCGTGCGACGCCCAGGGTCAGACCTTATTGTGGAAAATCCCCAATGAGCACAGAAACTGAGAGATGAGACCAGAGCTGGGAGGAGTGTCAGTATCAGTACATTACTTTACTTGAGTATTTACATTTTATGTTACTTTATACTTCTACTTCACTACATTTTAGAGGCAAATATTATATGTTTTTACTCCACTTTATTTAGCTGCCAGCTTTACTTTTCAGGCAGTGGCGGTTCTAGACCAGTTTTACTGTGGGGGCCAAGGGGGGCCCAGTGTTTAATCAGAAAGGCACATTAGCACATTAAAAAATGATACTGAATGATGATACTGAAGCATTTAAAGTCTTTATTTTAGCTCATTTAAACATCTCATTAAGTATATTTGGAAGATACAAATACATTGATTTAAATAATGAGACTGACCAACAATAACAGTTTTTTTTTGTATGACAATGACATTTCTCATTTTTGTGCACAATCACTTTTTTTTATTTTGAAAGTGCAGTACAGTCAGAATGATCTTTATATATATATATATAAAGGTCAAATAAAGAACTTTACTTGAGTAAATGTATTTAGTTACTTTTCACCACAAATCACATTTTGTCCTTTAATACAACACACTGTTTACATGATCTCTGCCCTGCAAAGCAAAAAGGCAGTAAGTACGCAGAGTGCAGAACTGAGAAAAATGACTTTAAAGTAGCCTAAGTAGTTGTAGGTAGATTATTGGACATGTGGCTGTTTTGTTACTTTATATTAGCTTATTCTTTGTACATATCAATCCTCATATTTAATTTTATATTTTAACCCTATTTTGCAGTTACTGTAATCTTGCTTTGTATTAGTTACCAAAAACGTGGCACCATACCAAGGAAAAAGGCAGTAGATTCTCCAAAATAAAACAAACAATAAACAAAATAATTTTTCGTGAGGATGCCGCAAAATCAGCTGTGTGCGTTCACCATGGAAACAGTAACTTCACTGCGCAGCAACATGGTTATTTTTTTGTTAGGTAAAACATAACAAGAATACAGTAATGGATGTTACTGTACTCTTGCTTAGTTTCACTAGGGCTTTTTGCAGTAACTGTACAAACGACTACCATTTTCCTCTAAAACGACACACATTTGAGATAAGATGTGTTGTCAAATAACAAAGGATGCCTTGAATGTCATGAAAATGATAATAACTCATTTTTGACCAAAAATGCAGTTACTGCCTTTTTGCTTTGTAGGGCAGATCTGCTCTGCACAAACGTAAACAAAACACATTTGGATGCCCACAACATGTTATATATTAAATTACAGTACATCTTTCATAGAATATGGGACCCTTTTATGTTATACATTGGTATGAATATTTCAACCATATTTACACGAGGATTTACATAGGACTGGAACATGTGCTGGAACATGTGCTTAACTGTCATTTATTTTTGTATCTATATAATTTCTGAATCATCTGTCGATATGTATTTTTTTTTTTAATTTATTTTTTTTTTCTCTGTATCTGTGAGCCGAGTTGTAGTGTAGTATAGCCCAGTGTGGGTTCTTTTTATTTTATTTTATTTTATTTTTATATTCTATTTTATTTGTTTGATTGTTCTTTGTGTTTGTTTGCTTTTCACTGTGTGCTGTGAAAATCAATAAACATATTGTTTAAAAAAAAAAAAAAATTACAGTGAATATGACACTGTCAGGGAATCACTGTTTCAGTCATCCGTGCACCCAACAAGTGCTCAGCAAGTCCACCGAGAGGGGAGTCTCTGCCTGCTTTGTCCCGCTGTTTGCCAGAGGTCAGAGGTCAGACCCCGTGAGGTTTCAAGGAGCAGCGGGCAGTGTCAGGGGAATAAAAGACGCAGCATCCTGACGCATGTCGGGGCTTTTGTTGTCGGGGGGCGGTGCAGCTTCTGTACATATGGCACCAAGGGCAGAGCCGGCGTAGAAGGCTCGGCTTTGACGCACGCCGCCGCCGTCTTCTTTGTTGCTGCTCAGTTTACAGGCAGCTGATGGAGAGGCTGGTGGCACATGTGGTGAATCAGAGGAGCGGAGACGACACTCAGAGAAAACTAATGAAGCACGTGTGTTTGTCTGCTCAGCGTGTGTGTGCACAGTCAGTCGTCTCATTAGATGTTAGGCAGGTTGGGTCGGATTAGTCTGACATACAGGCAGCTACTGAACACAAATTAAAGCCAATTTTTGTAATTAGTAGAGCCTGACAGATATTATTGGCCGATATTGGCTGGTTGGCATCGATGTATGTGTTGGTGGATATGTGCCGTTATGAAAGCTTTTAAAATTAATGAAAATTAAAATGATGTGATTTAGAAATGGTGTAAGCTATTTACTCCACTTTATTTAGCTGCCAGCTTTACTTTTCAGGTCAAGATTAAAACAAAAAACATGATACATTTAAATAGACATTTTCTTTTAAATTAAACCTCATAACAGTATATTGACCCTTTGGAGTTTGGGGCTATTTTGATGGGTTTTGACTCTTTTTCATTCTGTCTGTATAAACAACTTAAAAAAATGTTTATTATTCCATGCTGGTATCATTTTTTTCAGCAAAACCTCAACTGATTATTATTTTGTAATTTTTTTATTTACTGGATCAACATTTTGAACCCAAAATAACACACTAAAAACACACAAAAAAAAATTTGATTTAGAAATGGTGTAAGCTATTTATTTATTTTTAAATAGTCAGCAATTGACTGAAACTGAACAGTAGTAGATGTATTCTTATTTATTGTTTATTTTCTCAGTTATCATTTATAGAATTGGCTGACAAAGTAATACACTGCAATACATTATAATGTTAAATATTATTTAATAAAGTTTTATGTTTAAGAGTGGTGTAAAATAAGTGCACAATCCTCATAAAAAGGTTTATTTTCATTCCAGCTTAAAAGATTACAGTATTGGACACCATATCAGTTATCGATGAGTTCTCCCCTCTGAAATCAGTATCGGCATATGTCTCATAAAGCCACATCGGTCGGGTTGTGGTAATTAGTAACTTAATCCACTGGATTACAAAAAAAAAAAGGTGTAATCTATTATGAATACTTTTGTATTACTTTATATTACACTGAGAATGGATGCAGCCACTAAATGTTTTTTCAGTTTTTTTTTTTGTTTTCAATGTTTTTTTGTTTTTTTTGTATAAAACCAGAACTGGCACACACTCCAGGTGCGCTGTGCGTTTTCGACAACATGTGTGATGCTGTTTCTTTTGTGCGTGTGTGTGTGTGTGTGTGTGTGTGTTTGTTGCTGCTACACTTGTGACACAAGAGGAGCACCATCTCAAAATGTGCATCTTCCATTTTTAATGTAAATAACATATATACTGTACCATTATTATTATTATTATTATTATATACTGTCTAGTCACTATAGCATTGTTGCCATCATATCATCAGTATAATTACCAACTGATCTTCTTTTTTTAAATTCTTAAGTGTCCTTGTTCTATTCTGTGTTTTTTTCTATTGTTGTTTTTATTTATGCTACTTCAGTATTTTATTCTATTGTCATTTATTGTATTTTATTGTAATTGAATACCGGACTGCTGTGACAACCGAATTTCTATCTATCTATCTATCTATCTATCTATCTATCTATCTATCTATCTATCTATCTATCTAGAACTATTTGACAATAAATCATCATTAAAATCAAATGTTAGTTAAATCACCATTAACAAAACTGACAACATTTACATTTTTTTTCAAATGTAATCTGTGCGGATTGTCGCTACTTATCTTCTATAATCTGATATTATAATCCATTACTTCCTGGCATCAGGCAACACTCAGACAAAATGAGTCCTTCTTCCACAGAAGAGTCTCCCTCTTCACCCTCACAGTGATGGCAACACTTCAATCCAAGGTTTCCTGCTTTAAGAGCTCCGAGCTGTGAAGAAGAAATTAAACTGAAGCAGAACTGACGACCGTAAAAGCCTGGTTGATGTTTTAAATCAAAGAAGTGCCGCTGGAGCTTGCTGACAGCAATAACATTGTAAATAACACTGTTGGTGTGCACAACCAGCTCTACTGAAGCAAACATCCGCTGCACTGCCTGCATCAGCACCAGTGATGTGCTGAGAGTGCTGAGTGTGCCAAAGTACGCCCTGTGAGCAAAGGGCACATAAATATTATAGAACATAATCAAGGTGAAGAGAATTATGTCACAGAGCCAAAACATGGTGAGTGGCACATATATCATGATTGTCTTAGTCAGCAAAGATCCCCAAGTAAGTAAGGACCCCAAATCGTCATTATGTCCATCAGGGATTTAAATAAATCCACAGAGCGAGAGAAGAGAAGTTGGTTATGTGTTTGGCTGCTTCTAATTTCATATATGCATATTTTTTTGTGAGGAGAGATGTTGTTTGGATGCATTAACCCTTTATCAGGCAAATAACTATATTTGGTAACTTCAGATAATATTTCGAGAAAAAAGTTGCAAATTTACTAGATTAAAGTGTCAAATCTACAAGAAAAAAAGTTGCAGATTTAAGAGATTTAAAGTGGCAAATCTGCACGAAAACAGTCGCAGATTTACGAGAAAAAATTGGGAAAAAAAACATATTTTCTCTCCCGGATTCACCACTTTAAATCTCATAAATCTACGCATTTTTTTCTGTTAGATTTGCCACTTTAATCTCGTAAACTTTTTTTCTCAAAATATTATTTTCTTATGTTTTTTTTTAAAACATTCTGGCAGTATGTAATATCCTCCAATATTCTCTAGGGTTGACATTTGGAATTTGCAAGTATTTCAATGAGTGCCCTATTAAGGGTTAATAGTGAGTAGTGGTTGAATTTCCTCTAAATATAAGGAAAAATCAGTTAATTTTCATTATGTTTTAAGAGTCACCATTATGCAGAATATCTCCTAATATATTGGATGTTTCAGTGAAGCATCAACATGTTAATTATAACTCCAGTTCATCACAGACCTCTAGTGGCTCCTGGTGGACAAAATGTAAAACACATCACTTCTTTCCAGGAGAATTTTTAAGGAAACACACTATATTGTTTCCTTAAAAAGCCACCTCTGGTAAATACGCCTACATCCTCAGTAGATCAGATCATGTGACTTTACCCCTTTAAGATAATGGCCTATGTCATATGTGTGACTTAAACGGATTTATTATGCCTAAGTCAAAATAAAATTTGACTAGGACAATTTTTTGAACATGCCTTGACATGTTCAAAAAATTCAAAAAAAGAGTGACATGAGCGTGTCATAAACATGACATGGGATGTGTCATGAACATTAATAACACTTTGAAGTAACATTAATGCTCATGATACTTGTCATGTCATGTTTCTGACAGGCTTGTGTGACTCTTATGTAGACACCTTCAAAATAAAGTGTTACCTTATCTTGCTTCAGTCACAAAGGCATGTTAAAAAAAATTGCCTAAGTCATTTATTTCACTTAAGTTACATAATTTACACACAGTGTTATAACTATGCCAATAGCCATCCTTTGTTACATCCTTTTTGAGTGAAATGATCAATAAATGTCATATGTTACACTTTTGGTGAAGTTTTTTGTGTTTCCTGCAAAACTTGAAAAAATGAGTTAGGCGATTATTTTAACAGGGTGACGACATGTTATATTTATATGTTTATTATTATTATTTATTTATTGACTATAATGCATTTATCAATAAATCCAGAACATCATATAAAGCCCACTACATGTTTTGTTTGCTATTTTTTATAATTTTAATATTTAGTGAAGAAGAATTTTTTTTCTTGTATTTATTTTTCCTAACTCACTGTGATTTAAAAAAAAAAATTGAATGGGAGCAGTACATACTCCGGCCGGCAGGTGGCGGTGTGTGTCTTTCCATTAAACACTGTAAAAAGAGGAAGCACAACTTATCAACTCTGATGAGTAAAATGATCAATAAATGTCATAAGTTACACTTTTGGTGAAGTTTTTTGTGTTTCCTGCAAAACTTGAAAAAATGAGTTAGGCGATTATTTTAACAGGGTGACGACTTGTTATATTTATATGTTTATTATTTATCTATCGACTATAATTCATTTATCAATAAATCCAGTACATCATATAAAGCCAACTACATGTGTTGTTAGCTATTTTTTTTAGATAATTTTAATATTTAGTGAAGAAGAATTTTTTTTCTTGTATTTATTATTCCTAACTCACTGTGATTTTTAAAAAAATTGAATGGGAGCAGTACACACTCCGGCCGGCAGGTGGCGGTGTGTGTCCTTCCATTAAACACTGTAAAAAGAGGAAGCACAACTTATCAACTCTGATGTAAACCATAGACTGATGTAAACACACTGCAACTTTCAAAAGTTGTGTCGCGCTGACCCACAATAACAGATTGTTGTCAGTTGTTTACTCTTATTGTGACAATGGAGAGGGGTGTAGGGACAGTTTGTGCCATTAAATCTTTAGGGTGAGTAACTCTGTTGCTGCGTAGTGACGTAAATTACCTTCGTTTGTTGTTATAGCAACTAGTTTAAAGCTAATTTTGGTACAGTTAATATGAGTGCGCTATGGTTGACATATAAGAACTTAATTCTCTAGATATATGTGTATATTAAGTACCGATATTCTAGTTTTTCCATTGTAATAGGACGTTTTACGACCTTCGGCAGGTAACCTCACCTGTCGTGTTACTTCCTGTTCAGGTACCCGGGCGGCCGCTGCGTCACACGGTGTCAGTGTGATGAACTTCCCTGTCCGCTGCTCACCTGGCTGACCGCAGAGCTGAGGGGTCTCTGTCCAGAGCTGCAAGGTTTTTATTACACACCTCTGTCTGTCTGCGGTGGGAGAATTATTCAGATTACTTTACTCGAGTAACCACAATGTGAATTACTCCATTACAAGTACAAGTCATGCAGTACATTCACAGCCTTAGTTTAGCACAAACAAAATGCCCTCAATGTAAAAGAACTTAACCCTCTGGAGTCTCCAAAGGCGCCAAAGCAAGACTTCTTGATCACATCCAGACTAGAAAACAAAGCAGCGTGGAGCCCTACTGTTAATTAACTCTAAAGTTCTGGCTGTAAACTCCATGAGGCCACTTTCAGTTTGATGATGATATACCAAGTAAAACTGGAGACAAGGTCAAATATATTTTGTGTAAAATGATAGAACTGGATGTAACCCTCTTATGTGTTATATTTGCAACCTTTGTTCACATTTGCAACATTTTAAATTCTTTATTGAGCATGATAGTGTTTTGAAAGTTAAAAAAAAATATTCAAAATCACATTTTATGTTGGACTAAAGTACTAAAAAAAGACACAAAATGACTAAAACAGACACAAAATGACTAAAAAAGACACAAAATGACCAAAAAAGACACAAAATGACCAGAAAAGACACAAAATAACTAAAAAAGACACAAAATTACAAAAAAAATACACAAAGTAAACCAAAATTGTTACGCTAAACACACAAGATACAAATAAAATAGTCACACTAGAATAAAAACCAGAGTTGGATGACAGGATCACACACAATCACAAGATCACATTTATGTTGGTTTTTCTTTGTTTCTTTTAGGTTGAAAATGTTGATCCAGTAAGTCAGAATAAAAAATACATTATTATAAGGTCATATAGATGAGGTTGTGCTGAAAAAAAATACCAACATGGCATTTAAACATTTTTTAAGTGGCGTATACAGGCAGGATGAAAAGGATTAAAAAATGGACTAAATAGCCCGAGACTCCATAGAGTTAAAATCATTGTGCAGAGCAATTGTCCCTGCCAGTGTTTTCCTATTGTATCTGATGTTTTTGGATTAATATTTGTGTATGTTGCATTTACTGCTGGAGATGTCTAACCTCCTGAACCCTAAGCTTTTTCAGGGCGTTTTTCTTTTTACATTTTACTCACTGTGGCCTTGTAATTCACTGCAATGATATAAGTCCTTCACCTTTATTGATTCAACAAAATGATGGCTAGAAGTTGGGACAACTCAAAAATGTCTTTTGTGCAGAATAACACACTTATAATACAATGAATTACAAAAAAGCAAGTTGAATTTCTCTTCAAAAGATATTTAAAACAAACATACACATCTTTAAGTGGAGTAAAATGGAATAAATAAATAAATATATATATATATATATATATATATATATATATATATATGCAGAATTTAATGTTTTTAACAGGACGTAGTTATTCCAAACGGTTTATTTTTGGAAATGTTTCAAATGAGACATGTAGAATAAAAG